>NC_133324.1:279527719-279827719 GCF_042186555.1 Aquarana catesbeiana
AAAACCACTATATGTATTATTTATATGTGGTTATAACGAACCCTTTTTATATTACATTGGCTAAGTACACATATATCTGTGTACTTCTATACGGATCTATTATTTTTAATATTGTCTTTTAATCTGATTTCTATGCACATATATGCCTATGTTGATGTATGTGTATTTGTTTATATATATATATATATATATATATATATATATATTTTTATACATTATATTTTATATAACTACTTTTTTTCAGTGTATCTCTTGCTGGTTTTCTAAATACATGTGTTCAGGATACTGTCACCTTTGGTTACAGCTCTAGAATCATCTCTCTAATAGCCCCTGTCTCCATCTAGTTTACATTTAGCTAACTATTGTATCCAGTATCTGATAATTGGGCTTATCTCCTCCCCTGGTTTTTTCCCCCTTTTTTCCCCTCCCTCTCCCTTCTAGTGGCATCATCCGATTTAGTGTATCATATATATATATATATATATATATATATATATATATATATATATATATATATATATATATATATATATATATATATATATATTTCAGGAACTCCACCTCAATTTATTATCCCCCTCTAATCCATAGCCTAGACGGTTCTGTCTCACTTTTGCCTCTATCCTTGCCTACGACAAAATGGAGACTATTGTTTACTATAGCAAGTCAATCTCGTGCACCGAAGGGTGCACGGGATATGACGTCACGACCGCACTTCCGCCCTGTGGACCGCAACCCGGAAGCGGAGGAGCGGCGTGCGTTCCACCAGGCTCTACTGTACACAGGAACGTGTCACCGGCCAGCAATGGAAGCCGGTACAGCTACGGTCCCTACAGAGATATTCTGTCCGAGTAAAAGAGCTGTCATCAGACATGCACACCATAAGGTATGCTACTCCATCTCTGATTTTTGATTTTTAACCTCTGGTCAGTGTCCCTTGATGTGTATAATCTATAGGTAAGAGGGGAGAGGAGCTACAAGGAGCATTTGTTATGCTTTGGCTCACGTACGTAACAGTATTGGCAGGACTATTTTAGACTATTTTAATTTATTTGTTGGTAGATGTTTGCACTCCCAAATATATGCATGGCCGCTGATCTAAACATTAATTATAAATCAAAATTTAAAATTAAAATACCAGAACTAGAACTAGTAACTACTACAATTAAGATTAAATCAGACTAAAATCACACTAAACGTAAAAAGTTTTTTCACTATAGCCTTTTAATAATAACAACAACATAGCCTAGGCCCACCCCTCTCAGAGAACCGCCCACCAAGTAAGGGAGGAGCCTTTTGAACCAACCTGACCAGTCTTGTTTGGATGGACACATGTATAAAAACCAGCAGGAGACTAACACTACTAAGGCTCTGATGAAGAAGGGCAACCTTCGAAACGCGTTAGCAGCAGTAGTCCGTACGCCTCCTTCCTGGGACCTGGAAAACTGCTACCATTGGACTAATCGCCGCTGTGCCATATACAAATGCGATTTTTTCTTCTACCTTTGTCAGTAGATTTTATCTTGTTTTTAATCAATAAATCTGTTAAGGATAATGCACTAGGCTATTGCGCTCTTTTTTTCTTTCTTTTTATCTAATATTGTGATCTCCCTGTTTTTCAATCGCTCATTGATCTGTGTTACGATAATTTTGCTATGTGACTGACTTTTTTTCTTTCTTTCCAGTGTCTTTACTCTTTTCTACTACTTTTTTATTCCCCCGATGAAGCCAATGTTTTGGCGAAACTAGTAGGGATGAATTGACCTGCGACTACCTCTCAACATCTTTGGTGTCGGTCAATACAAAAACTGTAAAGTGCTCCTTGTGTATTTTATCTACATAAAATATATATGTGTATGAACCATGTTTTTTAGAACTGTATACTATTAAAGATTTGATACTTTTATAATATTGATTGTGTTCTAAATTGTTTTTGGCACCGCTATAATCCCCTTCTCCCTGCTCTATTATTCACGTCATTTGTATTTTGTGGAACACCATACATCTGGAATTATTTTTTCTTATTGGGACTTTGCCTTAGTTTTCTCTTTCATATATCTTTTCACTTGTTTTATTGTAAAGATTATTTCATTTGTTGTTTATTTAGCACTGCACTCTTTTCTATGCATATGTATATTTAAACATGCCTTTAAGCAACAAGTTTGCAAGCATGTATACTACACTGCACCTGCCTTCCGAGCAGTAAAAAAAACTTTAAAGTGAACTGTTATCTGTCCAGGGGTGTATCGACTTACAGTTGAACAGTCCCCTCGAATTAAAGTGGTGTTCCGGCCGAAATTATACTTTTTAAATAAAAATACCCCTATAATACACAAGCTTAATGTATTCTAGTAAAGTTAGTCTGTAAACTAAGGTCTGTTTTGTTAGTTTATAGCAGTAGTTTGTTATTTTATAAACTTACAGCAGGCCGTGGCCATCTTAAGTGTGGGCATCTGAAGCCAGACTGTATTTCTTCCTGGATCTCATCCTTGCAGATCTCGCACATGCTCAGTGCAGCACAAGCAGTGTAATAGGTTTCAGGTCAGGTTTCCATAGCAACGGCAGTTTCAGAGGAAGTTGCCACCCCTTCCCAGAAGGCATTGCAAACAGGAAATGATGCGATGGGCCGCGGCCAGGGAGGAGGAAGTGAAAAATGAATACAGCAGATATACAGTAGGTGCTGAGAAAAAAAAAAAAAAAATCCAATTTGTTTACAGTGCACAGTTTAGTGAGGGATGCTGAAGAGTTGTAAAAGTGGGTGGAACTCCACTTTAAGCAGTAAATATGCAGCCTATAATCATGACTTGTCCACACAGTTATCCTATAGTAAGTACTCACACTTTATTAGTATCCATGGGCTGCTGTTATGTCTCCAGGGGACCTGCTGAACCTGTTGACCACACGGCAACATGGCCGCGCTTCCACTTCCTGCCTATATAAAAATAGGCAACACTGAGCGAGCCTGCGCCCTCTTGTGGCTGCAGTAGAAACCGCAGCCCACACGACTTAGAAGTACACAGCATGATTAAACAGCACACTGCCCCCAGTGGCCACCGGAAGAACAGACAGATCTCTCTCTTTTTTTTTTTTTTTTTTTTTAAAGAGAAACTGAAAACAAATGCAGACTTACTATTCCTGCTGCAGGACTCTGAACATAACAGGAGTCCAATCTTCACTCATCACGGCGAGCTTTGTCATAAAAGACCTTCAGAGACTGGGCCCCCCTTAATGTGGGGTCCACTCTCCTGGACCTGTATAGCACCCTGCAGGAAAGCACCTTGGTCAGAACTAACACTGCACAGGTCTCCATTACGCAGGGTCCAGTGTCATAAGGCTGCATTCAGGCAAACCTCGAGGAATCTTCTCTCCATCCAATGAGGCTCGGGTACCATCCATTTTGAATGATAGCTTTTTCGAATGGATCAGATTGAAGTCCATGATTCTTAATAAAACCGTACAGAGTATATTCAAGTATGTCCAAGAGCACATGTATTACATCAGTGACCACCACCTTACAGACACTGGCAAAAAAAATGATGTGCTTCCTGTGTAGGAGGGGTTATATAGGGGAGGACTTCCTGTTTGATTGATCTACCAGTGTCCATTCACCTATAGGTGGTGTATAACCCAAGTAGTTATTAATATAATAACCGGCTCTGTGTCCTGTGATGTATTATAAAGAAAAAAAAGCATAAGCAAAAGTCTGCTTGTCAGAATTATCAGTGGATCCAGAGATATAGGCAGATATGATATATACAAATATTAAAGCCACAAAAAACAAAATAAATGATTATGTAGCAATTGTGAAAATAGCAAAATTAATTTCTCTTCAAGCTATGCAAGTTGGGGTGCCAGTGTTTAAAGTACCCCACAAAGATGTGTTAATAGGTTGTGCCCCTTTGTAAACAACATTTCACATGTGCCATTATCCCTCATAGACTCCAGGTGCAATGCAATTTCGTGGGCTTTCTTAACGACAGTCTGATGAAACTATGGAGCAGCAGTGCTGATATAGGATTATTACTGAGGCTTTCAGCACATCAGGTCTCTCTTGTGACAGTTAGGACTGTAATACAACATAAACAGCTAGTAAGGTGTAACGACTTTCAAAGCACAAGTTGCTTTTGCAAAATATTATAATTTGAGCAGAGAAAGTATAAAAATCTTTATATAGCAAGCATATGATTTTGTCAGACAGGACCATGGGCTTTGCTGGACCATCTTCATTAGCTTGCAGACTCCTGCCAGCAACGCTCACAAATGACATGAGCAACATCACGATTACTGCTACAGTCTGTAGGTTGGAATGCTGGCCGTCATTCATACCAGAGGGCTGAATTGGACGTTCAGGAGGAGACCATGATATGCACAAACTCCTCTGACACAAAAAACTGTCAAATATGTTAAGTGGATAAGAAGCACAACATTGAGTCCCGGTTCACATATATGCGATGCGAGAACCCACGCGATTCCAGTGCGTGCGAGTTCCCGCACTGCATGTCACCCGTCGGCTTTTTCCACTGCTCTATGTGAACAGCTGCGGGTGTCAATATAAAGTTAATGACACTTCTAGATCGGTTCGCATATCGCAGTGCGAACTGTCAAAGGGTGCAGGAATCGGATCGCATGGGTGTTCACACCCATGCGATCCAATTCCAGTGCGGACCAAAGAAGGGGTCCTGCACCATTTTGGTGCAAATGCGATGCGATTTCAGCCATACATTTTGTATGGCTGAATTTGCATTGGACAGACATTGCATGTGATCTGCACTGCAATGTGGTGGGAATCACATGCGATGTCTGTCCTCCCACTAGAGTGAACCCAGCCTGAAAGAATTCTCTTTATTTCAGGCTTTTGTTTCTTTATTTTTACCTGGTGATCCTGAAAACAACACACTTCCTATCTTAGGGTGGTTATGCCTAACCACTCCACTGTATCTATGGAGGAAGCCTTGGTGGTCAACCAGGCTGGACATTAAACATATTTAATGAAGATAATCTGCGCTATGTGTAACTGCCTAAAAATCATAATTAACATGCTCCTCGGGGGGCGTGGCCGGGATGGTGGACTGAGCAGACGTGCCTTCAGAGCTCTGCTGGAGACGAATCCGATATATTATCCTTATTGGGGTTAAATTATACCTGAACCGCTCTGACAGAACCTGTATGCCTTCCAGAACTGCTGGAGGTCCGAAACGGGGCAAGAGGCTTCGGTTTCCCCCTAACAATGAGACTGTAGCGACTCCGTCTCCGGAGCAGCGGCCTGCAACTGCGCACCTTGCCAATATGGCGTCGCAGACTGACCATGAGGAGGCAGCGGCCCCAGGAATACCAGAGGTTATGGCTGCGATCACCATGTGCCAAACTGCACTTACATCTAAGATAGAGGCGGTGCAGATGGATGTAGGACTAGTGCGGCAAGATCTGGATAAAATCCGTTCCAGAATAACGGTGGTGGAGCAGCGGGTGGGTGATACGGAGGACACTGTGGCTGGACACGAGGCTTCCATTAGAGCACTACAGATGCAGGTGAAGGCCTTGGAATATCGGGCGGAGGACGCCGAGAATCGGAGCAGGAGGAACAACCTCCGCATCGTGGGGCTCCCTGAGGGAGTTGAGGGGCGCAACCCCACTGTATTTACAGAAGACCTCCTGAGATCGATCCTCCCTGCGGCACACCTATCATCCCACTTTACGGTGGAAAGGGCTCACCGTGTACCGCCGAGGCCGGGGCCGGAAGGAGCCCCCCCCCGTACATTCATCCTGAGGCTGCTAAACTTCAGAGACAGGGATGAACTCCTGAGAGCGGCCCGAGCAGCAGGTGATATTCCCTACCGCAACGTGAAGCTAATGCTGTTCCCCGACTACACGATGGAGACACAGAGGCAGCGTCGGTCCTTCGATGCTGCGAAAGCGGCTCTGCGTGTCAAGGGGATCCGATACAGCATCTTGTTTCCAGCTAAACTGCGTGTAGTAGATGGAGAGACGGTAAGGATCTTCACTAATCCTAAGGAAGCTGGAGCATGGATCGAGATACTACCTCCCTAGATGCTTGTCTTCTGCCCTGAAACACCCTTTAGCCTTGGTCAGTAATCCAGTTTTAATTTTCATAAGTTTTATTTTTACCTGATTTGTATGGATGGGAGCGTAAATATGCAATTGGCACCGGATGGGTCAGACCCGAGGCCTGGTCTGAACTACACGTTAAATTTTAAGCCCAGGCTGCCCCAGATGAACTGCCTCTCCTGAGCTTATCCTGACCGGTGCCCACTCTTACACTGTGCCGGGCAATGAAGCCTCAATGTTGGGGACCTACGCCCTATGGAGATTCAGTCGCGAATATCTTAACTGTCGGATTGGTTTGTTAAACCCAGCATCACTCCTTAATTCCAGCAACTCACTATTAAGAAGGACACAGGGACCAAACACTCCCCTTGTCTGCTGAGCAAGTGTTAGCTCTGCAGCGTTCATATCGGGATCACGACCCCGATACCAAAGCTAACTGCTTGGAACTGTTTGATATTGGTTTGGGCTCATGTGCCTCTTACTGTTTGAGGGAGCACGGGGAGGGGGGAAGGGAAATTGGATGGCAGTTGCTATCCCACAAATGGGTTATATGTTAAAGTTAAGGTTACAGTTGAACATGGTTGGTCTCTATGTTGCTGCTGTTCTGCTTGGTGGGGGGTCGTCTGGGGGTGCGCGGCAGCCATGCCTTCACAAGTTGGTGGACGCTGAGGAGCAAATTGCGGCTGGAGGTTGCGCACCCCTGAAGGGGACCAACATGCCTAGGTGCAGAGATATCCTCATGTTATGGATGTGTAAAAAATATGGCTAATTTTACAGTGATGTCATGGAATGTCAGGGGTCTCAACTCAGCAATAAAGAGGTCACTAGTACATAAATATATACGACAGCATAATCCCCACATTTGCATTTTGCAAGAGACCCACTTAATAGGTACCAAGATAATGGGCTTGAAAAGAGCCCACATTTCTGCACACTATCATGCCTCATACTCAAACTACGCCAGGGGTGTGAGTATTCTAATACATAGATCCCTTCCCTTTCAGCTAATGGAGGTCAAGACTGACCCTGGGGGTAGATATGTCTTAATGTATGCGTTGATTGCGGATTCCCCATATATAATTGTAGGTATATACTTGCCCCCTCACTCAGATATAACCCTACTTCATACTTTGATGCATACAATAATACAATATGATGTCAGTAAGGTGCTCATTGTAGGGGATTTCAATTTAGTCATGTCCAATGATAGAGATAGGCTTCGGCCCTCCTCCTCCGCTAGCTCAGGCTTGTCGCAGTGGGCATCCTCATTTCAACTGACGGATCTCTGGCGTCACTTCCACCCCTCGGACGCTCAGTTCACCTGTTTATCCACTACTTTCAGGACGCTGTCCCGGATTGACGTGGCTTTTGCCTCGTCTGACATGCTGCGGGAGACGGTGTCCACGGAGATCCTCTCCCGCGGCATTTCGGATCACGCCCCGCTGCTGGTGGCGGTCCGGGCAGCGCCACCTGGGGGTCCGAGGTTGTGGAGACTGTCCAAATACTGGATTATGGACACGGAGATCCAGGAGGAAATGCCGGAGGCATTATGTAATTTCTGGTTATTTAATAAGGATTCCACTGGCCCACTTATAACTTGGGACGCCTTTAAGGCATGGGTGAGAGGGGAGTATATTAGGAAAATTGCACATAGGAAAAGGGTGTCGGCGCAGTCTCTGAGGCAACTGGAGGAACAGGCTCGGGAACGGGAGCAACTATACGTTGATGCCCCAACCTCAGATAACTATATATCATGGCAATACACCCTTAGAGAATTGGCGCTGTTGAGAGTTGACCTCACGAAGAAGTCTATGATGGCATGCGCCCAGAGGGTATTTGAGTATGGGGACAAAAACGGCAGGCTACTGGCCTGGTTGGCAAAAGGACAATATGCACCGACTCATGTAGGTAGGATAAAAGATATAGACGGCACCATACTGACTACTCCAGCGACAATTAGTAATAGATTCTTTCAATTCTATCAAGAACTATATTCCACTAGAGTGAACTATGCAGCCCCTGACCTCTCTGACTACTTGGATAACATCCCTCTACCTGAACTCGACACAGACCAACGCGAAGCTCTAGAGGCAGATATAACTTTGGAAGAGATCCAGACGGCCATGGGTTGTATGCAGGCGGGGAAGGCTCCAGGCCCAGATGGCCTGCCTATAGAGTTCTACTCACAGAATCAGGAACTGTTGGCTCCCAGACTAGTCTCTCTCCTCTCACAATACCATACTATAGGTTCCCTACCTGGTTCCATGTACGAAGCGGTAGTGGTGTTGGTGCCCAAACCCGGTAAGGACCCTGAGGAGTGCGCCTCATATAGGCCCATCTCTCTGATCAATGCGGATGCCAAGATATTGGCCAAACTTTTGGCTCTTAGGCTGGCAACGGTGATTGAAAGCTTAATCCATCTAGACCAGACGGTGTTCATGCCGGGGAAGGGCACTGATATCAATATACGTAGGCTTTTTCTAAATCTTGACACGGATCATGACAATGCAGGCACTAGAGTCATAGCTTCTCTGGACGCGGAGAAGGCCTTCGACTCCGTGGAATGGGGGTACCTAGAGGAGATAATGCAGCGATTTGGTTTTGGCCCCAAGTTTCTCCACTGGATAGGCTTACTATATAAATCCCCTAGGGCGAGGATCCGTGTCAATGATGACTTATCGGACTATTTTCTTCTCCAGAGGGGTACTAGGCAGGGTTGCCCCCTGTCCCCCAGTCTATTCGCACTGGCTCTAGAGCCACTAGCTATTTTAATACGGAACTCGCAAGATGTTAAGGGACTCAGGGTTGGCCCTCTGGAGGAGAAAATTTCTTTATATGCAGATGACGCATTACTGTACTTACAGGACGCCGAGACCTCTTTGCAAGCTGCATTAGGGATCTTTGACGAGTTTGGGAGGTTTTCCGGGATTAAAATCAATTGGTCTAAATCGGTTCTTTTCCCATTAGACCCTCAAGCTAGGGCAGGGGTGCCGTCAACTCCGTTAGTATGGGTGGAGGAGTTCAAATATTTGGGAATTGTGGCAACTAAGGATCTCCAGGCATTTCGTCGCCTCAATATACAACCCATAATAACAAGACTAAAAGAGCATTGCTCTAAATGGAAGGACCTACCTCTTAATCTGTTAGGGCGCATTAACATATTAAAAATGCTATATCTACCTAGGTTCAATTATGTATTTCGTAACTGCCCGATGTGGCTCCCTGGGTCACTCTTTAAAGACATAGATGTATGCATTGGATCATTTTTGTGGAAAGGATCCTCCCCCAGATTAGCTAGATCGACTCTACAGCTTCCGGTTCACTGCGGGGGTCTTGCACTGCCTAATCTACAGATCTACTATTGGGCTGTGGTACTAGTTACTGTGAGATGGTGGTTTGAACAATCTAGATCGAACGCTGCCACGTGTCTGGAAGCTGCTATTTTAGGATCCCTCAAGGAGCTAGGGAATGTAGTATATAGGGGCCCCTCAGCATACCCTTCACTCCCAGCCCCCACCAAAGTGACCCTTAAAGTATGGACAGTAGCCAGGAAGAGATTTATGTGCCCTCAACGGTACTCCCCCTTCTCTCCATTATGGGGAAATCCTTCACTTCCTCATTTTAGGACAATACCAGACCCACAAGTATGGGCCCGTTTTGGGATTAAGGTCCTTCAAGATATTATCCAATCAGGGAAACTGTTATCCTTTCAGGAGCTAGCAAAGAAAAACGGACTTCACGAGGGAATGTTATTTAGATACTATCAGTTAAGACATGCAGCCAGGGCACAATTCACTTTCCCTGTAAGCTTACAAACGGATCCCATTGAGGGAATTTTGGCACAGGAGACTCTTGTGAAGACCCTCTCCACCTTATATCTCGCCTTATTGGAAAGTGATTCCCCCAAGATGAATGCCCTGTGGGGCAAGTGGCAGGCTGATATCCTGGATATGGATAGGGAGACTTGGGAGGAGTGCTTTGAGGATGGGTCTAGGCTAGTAATTTCCTCCAGGGATAAATTGCTGCAAACTAAGTTTCTGCACCGGGTCTACTACACGCCTCGGAGGCTGTGCCAGATCTACCCTAATAGGTCGCCGAACTGTCCCAGGTGTCAGACCCCTGATAGTACATATATGCATATGTTCTGGACTTGTCCCCGTATTGTACAATTTTGGGAAACAATTTTTGAAAGCATTAATATCCGCTTACAACTAACGCTACCAATGTTACCTGAGTTGGCTCTTTTGGGTATTCATGAGGATGACCAGAGGCCGAAATATACGAAAACACTTATTTCATTGCTGTTGTTCTATGCCAAGAAAGAGGTCCTTAAGAAATGGGCGTCACCGTCTCCTCCTAAGGTAGAGGAGTGGGACTCCGCTGTCAACGCTATACTACCCCTTTATAAGATGACATACACTAGCAGGGGATGCCCAAAGAAGTTTGATCGGATATGGCTGCCATGGACTGAGCAATTCTAATATCAATGCCATGGGACTGATTGGGTACCACCCTCAGGGGGGAGGGAAATGTGGGCCCCCCCCCCCAGATACAGAATAAGACCACGTTGGAAATGCGATGGTGCTGCCTGTGAGCATAACTATGGTTTCCGTGCTGTTTAAAATGCTGTTTCATGTATCCTACTTTTAAGCAATAGATGGCTATAAAGTGTGTTTAATATATTTGTTGTACCTCAAGCTGATAATTCCATGAATGTAGGCAAGAGCTTGATTCCTGTATAATCTTTGTTATATAATGACTTCTACAATAAAGACCAACCTTGTTGTTAAAAAAAAATAAAAACATAATTAACAGCTGCACTCACTGTATTGTACATCCCCCCATGGGAGCGCAGGATGATATACACATTGAATGCTTGCTGTTTTATCACACTTGCTTGGTGTATGACATCTGATTTGTTGCGAGACCCGGAGTTCCTTATTGAAGGTCAAATTGCCATGTGGGTCCTCTGATGGGAGTCATTTTCCATGCCCATACTGAGGGGATTCTCATTGATGCATGGTCAGACCCTGTAATAAGATCCTCATGTCTGGTAAGAGGCCAATTTTTATTATTTTTATTGCATTTGGGATCATTTTTGTGCAATACCTTGGACTTGGCACTTTCATCGAGTGTTTGCATGACAGCACCAATCCTCTGATTTTGTTTTATATATATATATCATTTATGATTGTATAAATATTTTTAATGGAATTTTATATTTTGATTTTGAGCACTTATATGCATGCTATTGAGTACTGATGTTATGATAGCATTGGGTTTTTATTCTAAGCACTCTTACAGCACAACACTATTTTTTTTTCGTTATATGTGGACATCAAACATGTTACCGCTTTTCATCTCAATCACAATGGGGTGGGGGGAAAGCAGTTTACGAAAAAATAAAAAACAATGCTTAAGCTTTAAATTCAGCTTGCAGGAAACGACAAGGACACTAAAATTCTGGAAAGATCGACAAATATTTAAGCCTGAAAAATGAAAATGAACTCAGCAATTACATCTAAGGACTAGTAAACTGCAATATATATTTTTGTTGTTCGTTCTGAGTCCCTGCCCGATGCTTGGTGGGTCCTGGCGGACACTGAGTGCCCAGCAACCGCAGATCGGCTTCTGCTGTAAATAATCACGGCAGAAGCAGCATGTGAGCATGCCCCATGTAGGCGAAAGTGCAGCATCATATATATGTGATCCAGTGCACAGCTTCTGCCCTGGTAGCAGTAAAATTGCTATTGGCGCTCAGCAAGTGGTTAAGGAAATAAGTGCACTTTAAAATAGTGAATTAAAAAACATTAGTCAAGGTAACTAGAAAAGTAAACGTACTGAGCCGTAGAACATACAATCAAGAGAAAAAGTCTACTAATACAATACCGGAGGGAATGATCGTAGAACTTTAACTCCATACTGTGCAGTTAGTGGATGTGGAGGATACAGGCTGGAGAAGTAAGAAAGCCCGGTGGGTGGATCAGTTGGTGCCCAGCAAAGAATGTGGCTGAGTTCAGGGGCATCGGCATCGATCGTATGCCATGTTACCAAATACTGCAAGTGAAAAAGAATGTTAATTTGCTCTAAAATCAATAAATTAAATTCATTATTAAACTTGAACTCATAATAGAACACCAAAACACTTACTTTTATAGCCTCAGGGATGTCATTGACAGCACCTGGATCCAGTCTCACTAGGCGAGTCACTTCTCCTCCAATGGCTTCTGTGTTTTTAAATCTGCAAATGAGTATTTGGAATGGTAAAAGTCACTAGCAAGTAATATCTTAAAAAAAAAAAAATGTTACTAGTAGGTTATAAACCATTGCATTTCTACAAAATTTTGGTCATTTATTCTAACAGAAGATCATTATATGGGCAACCTAGGCAGCAAACCTAGGTCTATAGCTAGTATATCTAAAGGCAAACATATTTTATTTGACAGACTACAGAATAAGTAAGGCCATTGTCAGCTTTTTGTTGTCATCTGATCCTTATTGGGGATATTTCACTGAAATGACCTGTGCTGTAGACTCAATAGACAGTGAGAGGATATCATTTCAAAGTGAGGGAAAGAAACAGTTTCGACCAGAACAAATGGCTCAATTGGATATTCTACTCCTGGTCCTGTGACAACTAGACAAATTGGATTTTCCATCACTTCCAGTCTCAGTTAATCTCCCCATTTCATGTCACAAATTCCCCTGACCTTCACATCATCCAACAGCAGTGTCCTCTGCCCTCCTTCACATCACTCCCCCCCCGCGGTATCCTATGTCTCCTTTCACATCACCCCCCACAGCGGTGTCCTCTGCCCCCTTTCACAGTTTCCACACCCTCCCTCTGACCTGCCTCCTGCTCTGCTGTGAGAAGGACAGTGGCGGAGGCTGGGGGGAAAAAGTGGCAAGATGATGGGTACATGGCAGTCTGGGTGGGACAGGGACTCGGTCTGCCATTTAGTGATACCTCAGTCACCTACGAGAAGGGGGGGGGGGGTGGGGGTGGCGTTGATTTGTCTCCCCTGAATTATGGAGCACCAGCCACCACTGGTCTCCGTTTACACCCGCCTTCCTCCAATCCAATCCTCTAAAAAAAAAAAAAAAAAAAAACAAAAAAAAAAAAAAACAGAAGGGGCCCATAAAAGTAGGGTGGGCTGTGTCTGTTCCGCTCTGCATATGCTGAGCGGACATGGACCTGTCATCCATCTGCTCCGGTCATTGTGGCCAATGACCGGTTACCACCCCTGCTCTACTTTGAATAATCCTGGGTGTCACTGTCTAGTGCATGGTTTACCACTGCTATTACCATCTGAGCTTGTCCCCCCTTACACTAGGTACATCTACACTTATATAGTCAATAAATTTCATTCACCTTGCTGGTAACTGGACTGCCAGGTGAGGGGAAATGCTCCAGGCTAAGTTTACATTGTCTTTCCATTGCTTCTCACTCAGGCTGATGTACTTTGATCTCCAGTTTGCCACACTGTTTTCTCCTGTCTGATCAAGCTCTAACTCAGGAGAAGAGAGAGGATTGTACCAGGTGGTTAGACGGTCAATCTCTGTAGCCTAGAAAAGAACAAACAAGTAACAGTTTAGAACAGCTATTACAACATTTTCAGTTGATGTTAGGCCACATAAGAGATTTAGTTTGGAAAAAACAAGAGATAATTGCAGATTGCTCAATGCTTCAAGGGTTTGGGATTAGTGTAGATCCCTGTGACCCTTGTAACATGTAATATTTGCATTGTTACAAATTCAACAATTAGTCGCAAGGCAATAGCATTAATTCCAATCAAAATCTCTAATATAGTAGAGGCCTAAAGGAAGGCATGTGGTGGACCCTTGCTGAGATACTAATTAGATAATGAGATGCACAAACATTCACCAGAAACTCACAAACACATACACACACATATAGATTTTATATGGTTAAAACACACAAAAAGTAAGAAACAAGCCACATACCAGCAGAGATAAGAGAAGAGTCCTCCTTTTCATGTAATATTTGTGAAGTTGTGTCCCTCTGTTTGTTTTCTTTGTCAGCCCTGTGAAGAGTAGAGTCTCGCCTTACAATCTGGAGTATAAACGTACTGACCAACAGAAATGGTTGCGATGGGTACGGTTCACAAACCTGACTTTTTAGAGATGGTAGACATGCCGCTGGATAATGGGTATGTGTTGATCCAGCCTTGTGTGGTCTGCTGTCGAGAACCCACTGTCACATCTAAATTGCTGCGAGTGACATCCACAATCACAGACAAGCTATGTACTGAAGGATCTTGATTATCTGTAGAAGAAAAGAAATGACATGCATTAACCACTTGAAGTTAAGGAAATACAATATTTTCTAGAGACAAAGCTATCCAGTAGGTTTTGCAACAGGCCAGTCATCACTGACAAGGGTATGGTTTCCCAGCTTACCAGTGTACTTCTCCACAAACTGCCACCACATCAACACATTTCTTTACAGACCTCCACTGCAACAGTGCACCTTTTTATACTGACCTTTACTGCACTGGTGTTCTTTGTTAATCACTTTCCCTCTGCAAAACAAATACTGTTGCGCACGAATGTGTTAAGCAGGCAGTCCAAAGTTTAGAGTGGACAATAACTTTCGGTCTTGCTGCTCTCCAGCATAGGGATATCCTAACAGTCAAACGAAAAAACAGAAAAGAGAGGGCACACCAGCCTTGTGCATTATCCTTTGACACATTTATTTAGAAGAAACATTATTATAAACTACTTACAAAGGTAGAAAGAAAATCACACTGTAACAATCTTTGGCTCGTGGCAGTTTGTCTACTGATAGCAGTCTCCAGGTCCTGAAGAGAGGACGTGTGAACCGCTGCTGGCTGATGCGTTTCAAAGGATTACCTTCTTCCTCAGAGCCTCTGACTGCTATCAGTAGACGAACTGCCACAAGCCAAAGATTGTTACAGTGTGATTTTCTTTCTACCTTTGTGAGTAGTTTTTAATAATGTTTCTTCTAAATAAATGTATCAAAGGATAATGCACAAGGCTGTTGCGCCTTCTCTTTTCTGTTTTCTCTTTTCACTTTCCCTCTGCCTGCCACCACTGGATCACATACTTCTCAACTGACTGCCACAAATATATTGGCACACAGCTGCCAATGTAACCAGGCACTTCTCCACTGACCACAGCCAATGAAATACCATATACCACAAACTTCTACACTGAGGGAAATTTACTGGAGAAGCCAGGATCTGGAGCAGCTATGCATGGCAACCAATTAGCTCCTAGCTTTTATTTTGAAAGCGTTTAACCCAAAAACCTGTAACACCTGCAATACCTGTCTGATCCTGCCTGGCTATGCCCTTCCCCTGGTACACTGACCACGATATACCTTTGTCTGCGTACATGCCTCTGTCATACGCAGCCCTGCTCTCTTTCTTCTGTGTCCTCTTCTCCATCCTCTCCCACCTCCCCTCGATGTCTGCTCGTGGCAGCGCAGCCCCCGCCGCTGCTCTCATACTTAACATTAAAAGCTCCAATCCCTCTGTGTTAGAACAATATGTTCCCCTGAGTCTGTGTTATATCATAAATTTGCTTATTTGTACTGATAACACAAAGTCTTCCTGCGATCAAGTGACTCCTTGGCTCTGTCTCTCCTCTCCTCCCCAGCTAATGTCAACAGCAGTGCTAGGCCCCACCCGCTGGAACTGTCAGCCAGGCAGAGGAGAAAAGAGAGGAGGCAACTGATCGCAGAAAGACTGTGTGTTATCAGTATAGATAAGCATATTTATGATATAACACAGACACAGGGGAACTTATTGTTCTAATACAGAGGGATGGGAGCTTTTTATACAAGTGGCTTAACAACCACTTTAAGTAAATAAGCTGGATTTGCCTGGCCCTGTCTTCCCTCCATTCTGCTGACCGCAGGCCAATTCTTCTCTACATACATATTCACAACAAGTTATCTCTGATGGAGCTCACTAAGTGAAATGCACAGAGAGTATATAGCTATTCAGCTCTCATCTTTGAGCATTATACTATTGCTGTTATTATTAAGATTGGGCTGAAGGCGTCTGATGTGTGTCTGCTATATTTAATTATAAAGGACTATTGCAGCTTGAACTACATCTTTTATCTTTTGTATAAAATAAATGTGAACTTTAAAGAAAAACATGCTGTCTGTGTCTATTCCTGAAGTGTTGAGCACTGTAAAAGTCCAATTTTTTATTTGGTTCTACAACTTGTTATTCGGGATATGGTGCTCTGATTGCCCACCAGTGCCATTTTTGCAATAACTAGTTGAGGAAAATGCATGGCTTATCTACTACATCTGGATCAAGTGTAAAATGCATGTTAAACAGAAAGGAGCTCCTACACAAGGTTTTTATGAAGCAAAGTATTTTATTTTTACCTGGAGGAACCAGCTGGTTTGCAGTAAGATACTTCTTATCGGAAAACATGGCCGTCCAAAACTTTATCAAGATGCTAATATCTTCTCTCAGCTGCTTATCTGTTTGTGTTGGGCATTTAGGCGCAGAACTATCCCAGGATAGAGCATACAATACTATTTTAAATACGATTGGCAAAACAACATGGGTCGAGCTGTCTTCACAAGCATGGTCATGAAAAAAAAGAAAAAACATGTATATATACCTGAAGTAATCAAACGATGTGGAATATATTTTCTCTCTAAGAACATTACGAATGGTAGAATTTGGGACCACATCTGCATGCAGTAATGATAACCCAAGAGTCAATAGCCTGAAATGGAGAGATATTGCTTTAGGAAAATTGCAAGGTCAAAAAATATATGTGTTAAATTCCATAATTAAAAAAAAAAAAACATTTGCAGTCTCTTAATATAACTAAGACTAAGAGGACTTACTTGAACCTAGGACCAATGGCTGCCACATGTCGGTTAATGCTGCCTTTTGATCCTCCAATATTCAGAGAGAGGGAGCGCTGTAGAAGGCTAGAGAATATCTCAATCTGGTCTGAGCTGCAGTACTTGGCGATTTCAAACCTCTGCATCAGGAACTAAAAGAAGATTAACACAAAAAAGATTTTCAGGCATTCGCTGAATCTTTTTTTTTTTTTTTTTACATCAGAAGGAAGTTTTATTTGAACACATTCAAGCATACATGTTCCATAAACACACACAAAGGAATGCAAAGTTGTAATGTGCAAAACAGTAGGAAACAAATAGGCCATAGAGCTTGCTAGAGAGAACATACAGCCCCACCTAGTGGCTGAAAACAGAAATGACAGTGCCAATAGAGCGTGGATATGCAATTAGCGGACCTCCAGCTGTTGCAAAACTACAAGTCCCATCATGTCTCTGCCTCTGGGTGTTATGCTTGTGCCTGTCAGAGTCTTGCTATGCCTCATGGGACTTGTAGTTCTGCAACAGCTGGAGGTCCGCTAATTGCATATCTCTGCAATAGAGCATTAATATTGTACACTCCAAAGTCAGATAGTAATAACCAGCATTGAGTAACCAACAGCATTCTACCCCAATATCCTATCTATAATCAGGTCTCCCACAGACCCATGTCCTAACAGGGGTAGGCCTCCAAATAGATCTTCAGTAGGGATGCATAATAATTAGAAATAAGGCCCTTCTGTATTTCACTGTGCCGCAACAGCCTAAAAATAGGTGCTGGGTAAAAAGTCAGAGGGCAGATTTTTGGCCTGTACTGCGTGGGACAGCTGCAAATAGTAAAAATACATGGATTGTGGTCAACCCTACAAAGTCTGCAACGAAGGAAAGGATAGCAATTTTACCAGTTCTAAAGACATGCTTCATTTGTGTAATACCATAAGCCCACAACTTAGGAGAATAGGTAAGTTTTGCCAGTTCCAGGTATGTGGTATTATTCTAAATAAGGCTAAACCCAGTTACCCCTTGCAGCTGTTTGACCTTACCCCATATTTTGTGCATTAACCTATGTGCGGGGAAGAGACGGTTGGATTTAGCAAATTATTGAGATTCTAAACCTTCCGGGAGTGAAGATGATCTAGCGTGGTGAAGCATAATGGACAGGGAGGAATTCCAGGTTTCAACAGCCAACCCCAAGTTGAGCAGCTAAATAGTACACCCATGGGTTTGGTAATGCTATGCCCCCTGTTTCCTTTGATCTTTTGTAATTGTTCTAGGCGGATCCTAGGTGAACCTTGCCGCCAAAGTTGTTCTCTAAAAATTGAATTAATAGTCCGAAAAAGCTTGAGAGGCAGTACTATGGGAGCATTGTGGAAAAAGTATAACAGTTGAGGCATTAAAATCATCTTCACCAGCCTTTGCTACCATAGAGAGACAGTTTTTTCCAAAGTTTAACTTTGTCCTGGAATTTAGTAAGCAGCGGCAGTATACTGAGACGGAAATAGTTAAATCGGGCGAAATCACCACAAATGAGATAAAAAATTCTCCTGACTACATTATTATGACAGGGCTACTCTTGAACCACTATGCAGTCTGGATCATGTAAAAACTGACATGTAGCACATAAACCCCTAGATTCACTTACTTTTGAGCGGGCGACAGCCACTTCACCCACCCCCTTACAGTTACTGTGGGGCGGCGGCTCCTGTGTGCAGAATCACGTACAGCTCATTGTTTTCAAGGTGCCTGTACATACAAGTGAGTAAACATGCTGCCAATAGATGAGTTTAATCTGAGTTGTTGGTCATAATATGCGTGCATGGGCATAAAATGTTAATTTGAAGAAGTTCGAATTTATTTTACATGTGTAAGCGCAAAATAAATGCCTAAAACTGTGGCCAGGAATACTGATGTTTAAACATCAGTACCATGTACAAAGGAGACTGTACAGAGATTGCACGGTCAGTTTAAAACTGCATTGTGAGTTTTAGTCTTACTGAAGTGGGAAGTGCATAGATAAACTGTGCACAGTAATTTTTAGTATCCAGATTTCCTTTTTGTTAGTTTAAAACAGTAAAAACAGTGAAGGTAACTGAATTATAAAACAGTTTCAATTGTGTTGCTTACATCAATCCATATATAATGTGGATTCACTTCCGGTGGACATGGGTGAGGTTGGCTTTGCTCCGAGGCAGCCAGAGGATCAGCTTCCTTTTGCTCAGGGGAGAACACTCCAATCTTCTGCTCTACTGTCATTTGCCAAGCTCCAGACATCTCCCGCATGAACTGTCATAATCCAATATGTGTTAGCAGAGGTATCATACAAGAGGTTTAGTATTTTTTTAAAACATGTTGCAATGTGTTCACACATAATACAGTAATTTTATCTCCCTCTGCTTCATCCAAGGGAGGGGCACAAAGACAGATTTTTTACACAATAATATTGATATTGCCCTAGCTTAAGAATGGTGCTCCATTTCCAGCCACTGAAGGACATAAAAGTGCTGCCCATGACTCACAAAAACAGCAGAATAGGCAGACAAGTGCATGTTGCATGCATGTTCAAAGAGAGAAAAAGCTTAAAGTAGCACTTTAGGTAAATTCCTAATACACAGTTAAAATACATACACATATTCTATATAATATATATATATATATATATATATATATATATATATATATATATATATATATAGGAACTGTCTTACCCGTCAAAGGATTTGTATTTCTGTCTACCTAGTCTTGAGATTTACAGTCCTCCCAGGCAGCACAACCAGCCCAGTGACCTGACTTTTCTATGCTGCAGTTAAGCAACACAATTAGGTCACCTCCCTGCCCAAACCTATGACTTGACTTGGCAGTAGCAACAGACTAATATACTATATATACAAAATGCCATTATATCTATACACTCACTGGCCACTTTATTAGGTACACCTTGCTAGTACCAGGTTGGACCCCCTTTTGCCCTCAGAACGGCCTTCATTTTTCATGGCATAGATTCAACAAGGTGTTGGAAACATTCCTCAAAGATTTTGGCCCATATTGACATGATAGCATCACGCAGTTGCTGTTGATTTGATGGCTGCACATCCATGATGTGAATCTCCCGCTCCACCTCATTCCAAAGGTGCTCTATTGGATTGAGATCTGGTGACTGTGTAGGCCATTGCAGTACAGTGATCTCATATGTCATATTCAAGAAACCAATTTGAGATGATCGGAGCTTTGTGACATGGTGCATTATCCTGCTGAAAGAAGCCATCAGAAGACTGTAGTCATAAAGGAATGGACATGGTCAGCAACAATACTCAGGTAGGCCGTGGTGTTTAAACAATGCTCAATTGGTACTAATGGGTCCAAAGTGTGCCAAGAAAATATCCCCCACACCATTACACCACCACCAGCCTGAACCGGGAATACAAGGCAGGATAGATCCATGCTTTCATGTTGTTTATGCCAATTCTGACCCTACACTTCTATTGTCCAATTTTGGTGAGCCTGTGTGAATTGTAGCCTCAGTTCCCTGTTCTTCGCTGACAGGAGTGGCACCCGGTGTGGTCTTCTGCTGCTGTAGCCCATCTGCTGAATGGTTATTTGAGTTACTGTTGCCTTTCTATCATCTCAAAACCAGTCTGCCCATTCTCCTCTGACATCAGCAAGACAGTTTCCTCAATAAAACTGCCGCTCATTGAACATTTTCATTTTTCACTTTCACTTACACCTGTGGCCTCACCCTGCATTTCATAAGTATTGACACCCCCCCCCCCCCCATGGGGTTACACCGACACCTGTTGATCTTTATTCTTTGACCTGGGGTTCCCCCCCATCATTAAGCTTAAGCGCTGCCTTTTTGATTAACATTGGTTAGCCCTAAGGTCTATTGCGGGCCATGGAACTTTATCCCTACCCCTCCCATGCATGCTGGGCTCCGATATTTGTTGCCTGCAATTTCCTTATGCCTTATTTTTATCTCCATGGGTGCTACTATTGCGCTAACATTTGCAGCCATGTGTCCGGAGGTGGAGCCACCACCCCCTGGACATCCTCTATTGTTAGGATGTATTCCACCCATTTGGTGGTTTTTGACTACAGCTACCATTTGCCTCTTACTTTCTTTCCTTTCTCTCTCTCTTTCTCCTTTCTTTCCCCTCTTCCTTGCTTCTCTTCTCCCAGGGTCTTGGGCCTTGCCTGAACATCAGCCACTTATTGACGGGGGGCTTCTGTTGTGCTTTTTTTGCTAAATGAGCGTTTCCACTTTTTCCCACCATGGCTACTCCCCTTCTAAAAATTCACAAAACATCCATGGCTTCAATTCGCCCTTTAAAAGAGGTGTAAAGGCAGAAGGTTTTTTTATCTTAATGTATTCTATGCATTAAGTAAAAAAGCCTGTGTGCAACAGCCCCCCTAATACTTACCTGAGGTCCCTCTCTGTCCACGAGTGTCTCAGTCGTCTGAGATTCTCCTTCCTGATTGGCTGAGACACAGCTGTGGCGCCATTGGCTCCAGATGCTGTCAATAAAAGTCAGCTAGCCAATCAGGAGAAAGAGGGAGCGGGGCCAGGTTGCGGCTCCGTGTCTGAAGGGACACAGGGAGCTGCAACTCAGCTTGGGTGCCCCCATAGCAAGCTGCTTGCTGTGGGTGCACTCGACAGGAGGGAGGGGCCAGGATCACAGAAGAGGGACCTGAGAAGAGGAGGATCCAGGCTGCTCTGTGCAAATCCACTGAAACAGAGCAGGTAAGTATGACACTTGCACCCTGGAGAGTGCAGATCCTACTGGTCAGTACTTACTTCTACAGGGCACTTTTTGGGACCAAGATGTTACCATTTTGTCCTACTACGCACCTAACAGATTCCAACACAGGTTTTTCTCACACCTCTGTAGAGTGGTCTCCCAACACCAGAAGGGCTTACTCCTTCTCATGGGTGATTATAACAGTGCCCTCAATTCAGCCCTAGACAAATGATAAGCGCAAAGTGCTCCTCCCTGTCATGACCCGGCGCAAGCATGCACAGTTCTCCAAATCTTCAGTTTGATAGACATCTGGAGGGAGCTCCATCCTAATGACTGTGACTTTACATACTATTCCAACCCACGTGATAGCTTTGGTATGAATGATCATATGTCTGACCATGACCCCTTGGTCTTTCTGGTTTTCTTTTCGGGCCTCACCAAATACCCCTTCCATTGGCGAATTAATGAATCGCTTTTGACTGCTCAAGCCACCTGTCAGCATATCCAGTCTTCCATACAAACATACTTTGCTGACAACGTGGGCTCGTTTACTTCAGCTGTGTCCCTGTGGGAGGCCCATAAGGCTACGGTTCATGGCCACATTATCCAACTCGTTTCCTCACGTAAGTGGGACAGGGAATGTTGCTTCACTGAACTTCATTCTCTCTTAGTGGCAGCGGATGCACTTTGGAGGGCATGCCCCACCGCAGCGCGTAGGAGGGCTTGTGACACCCTGGTGACGTAATGGGATCTCCTTTGTGCCTCTCAAAACGAAAAGGCTTTGCGGTGGACCAAACACAAGTATTATACATGCGCTGATAAACCAGGGCCCATATTAGCCAAGAAACGAAACTCTGGGAAAACCGTATAGACCAGTTCGGCTTCAGACGCGGACAGGGGGTCTTAACTCCAATCCTCTACAGATCTTGTCTGGCTTCTCTGAGTTTCTTTCCCCACTCTATATTAGGCCAGGCCCATTTCCCCTACATCAAGCCGAACAGGTCTTTTGTGATCTGAACCTTCCCAAGCTTCCAGAAGGGGCTCACGATGCCCTTAGTGCCAACATCTCAGAGGCTGAAGTTCTACGGGCAATTAAATATCTAAAGTCCTCTAAAGCTCCAGGCCCTGATGTGTTTTCAGGCCTATATTACAAGATGTTCTCTACCCTGTTGGCTCCCCACCTAGGCGACTATTTTAACTCTCTAAAAACACGGATCGATGCCCTCACCTGATGCCCCTAGGGCCCATATATCGATGATCCCCAAGACGTCGGAGGACACAAGTAAACCTCAGACCTTCCGGCCCATCTCCCTTCTGAACGAGGATCTGAAGAACTTAGGGAAGAATTTGAGCCTACGCATCAATAAATACATGTGCCAACTGATTAGAGCTGGGCGATTTTCTCCAAAAAAAAAAAATCTGCGACTTTTAAAAAAAAAAAAAAACTTGATTCACGATTCAATTTTTTTATTTTTTTTTTTGATGGACACCGTGCTGGTCCTGAGGAGCTGCGGGCAGGAGTTTTTAGGCAAGGCCGCGGCTTCGGCCTAGTCTGCGAGGCCGGATGCTGCGGACTAGGCCGAAGCCGCGGCCTCACTTAAAGACTCCTGCCCGCAGCTCCTCAGGACCGGCACAGTATCAGCGCCGGTCCTGGGCAGCTGCAGGCAGAAGTTTTTAGGCTTTGGCCACGGCTTTGGCCTAGTCCACGGCGTCCAACCTCGCGAACTAGGCCAAAGCCGCGACCTCGCCTAAAAACTCCTGTCCGCAGCTCCTCAGGACCGGCGAAAAAAAAAATCTAAAAAAATCGGTTTGATGAAAATTTGAACTGATTTGACCTCTCAACTCAATTCACGATTCAAATCGATTTTTTCCCCAGCCCTACAACTGATACACAGGGATCAGGTGGGTTTTGTCCCAAGAAGGCAGGCCAGTGACAATATCCCTAAAGTTGTCCATCTCATTCATCTTCTACATCATCAGAAAATCCCTGGCTTCCTTATTTCTTTGGACATCTACAAGGCTTTTGACACCTTGTCCTGAGGATATCTACAATTTCTACTCTCCCGTTGGGGCTTTGGTGAAGCCGTGCTGACCTGGATCAAAGCCTTAATTTCTACTGCTACAGCTTCAGTCAAATATGCCGGGTACTTTTCTGTGCCTTTCTCTGTCTACAGGGGTACGAGAAAAGTCCTCTATCCCCAGCCTTATTTTTCTTGGCACTAGAACCCCTGGTGCTCACACTTTGGGCAGACCCAAATGTAAATGGAGTACCCTATGCAGACCATAACTTCAAACTGAGCCACTTCGCAGATGATGCCCTCCTGACCTTGACCAATTCCTTAACGACTCTTCCCAATCTGCTACGCCTTCTGGCATGCTTCTCAGCTATATCGGGCCTTTGTATCAATCTGGAATAAATCCATAACTTTAAACGTCTCTAGGGATCCTTACCTGGTCACGTGCTTGCAACCCTACTTTCCTTTTCGCTGGGTGTCCTTGTCCATTGACTACCTTGGAGTCCGATTGACCCCTACTTATTCCTCTCTGTTCGCTGCCAATTATTATTCCTTACTTCGGTCACTGACCACACTCATGCAGTCTTGGCAGTTTCCACACCTGTCTTGAATAGGCCGTATCAATTTGTTAAAATTACGATCTTACCTAAGATCCTATACTATTTCTGTACCTTACCTGTGCAAGTCCCTCCACACTTCCTCCGCCTGCTCCAGAGTAGGATCTTACGCTTTATCTGGGCTAATAAACACCTTAGAATCTCTAGGGCCACTCTCTTCATACATAGGTTACAGGGGGCCTGGAGGTTCCCCATATGTCCAAATATTATCCGGCCGCCCAAATTTCTCAACTGACTGCTCCACGCCTCTTCCGATGTTCCTTTATGGGTGTTCTTAGAGATTCCTAATTGTGCCCCTTTTTCTAGACAGGCACTTTTATGGCTTCCGCAGAAACTACGTCATGGGGCCTTAAACCCATTAATGCAGCAAAGTTTAAAGCTATGGGACTCTGTGAGGTACTCGAGCTCCCTCATGTCCCACTTTCTGACCTTGTTACCCATTACCAACAACCCCTTATTTCCTCCCCGTCTGGACTAGCCCCAGGCGTTCGTTTGGTGGACCTCCCATGGTTTTACCCATATACGCCATTTTTTGACTACCCGGTCCCCACCGACCTGGAGCGCTTTTCATGAATCCTACCATGCTCCCTAGTCAGTTTTTTTGTTTTCTTCATCTACAACATTGGATAGCTTCTCTCCGACGTACTTCCTCTTATCCATTTCAGAAAAACACTTTTCAGCATATCTGCCAGCATTCCCTAGGTTCTTCGAGTCTTATCTCTACTCTTTATGCATCTTTGAATGGTCAATCATCTTTAACTTGATTTTCCTATGTGGCTCAGTGGGAGCGAGATCTGGGTACTAAGATCGACCCGGCGGATTGGAGCAAGACCCGGTCTTTGATTGCTAAATGTTCGTTTAATACTGCCACTTTAGAAACAGCATATAAAGTGTTGTTGCGGTGGTATTGGCATCTGTCCCGTATTGCCCGTGCTAATCCGACTTATAGTGATCGCTGCTTTCAGGGGTGTGGCCATCGTGGGGATGCTCTGCATATATCTGGTGGACCTGCCCTTATCTGGTGGGCTTCTGGTCCCGAGTGTTTGGTCTTCTGCATTCCTTGTTCCATTTAAATTCTTGGAAGGAGGCTAAATTTGCTTTGTTGCATTGCCCCATTCTGGGCCTATTTGCCCGTCAGCGAAAATTGGCATCTTATTTGTTCATAGCAGCCAAAAGGACGATTCTCCAGGCCTGGAAAAAAACTACAGTCTCCTTTCAGGGAGTGAGGGACTGTCTTTTGGTCATGATGCTAAATTAACAAATGTCTAGTATTCCCCACGACATGCATGCCAAGTTTCTGAAGGTCTGGGAACCATAGTTGGCGTATGCCTTCCCTGATTCTCCCCCATCAACCCCCCCCCCCCCCAAGTCTGGGTCGACTTTAAATGATGTCTTTGGTGACCCCGGGTCCCTACCCCTCTTCTCTCTTTTCTACTTTACTTTTTCCTCTCTCCCCTGTCTTGCTCTCTGCTCTGGTTTTCTTCTTTTGGTGGGTTTTTCAGCCCTCTATGGGTGTCAGGACTGCCCACAAAGAAGGTGTTGACATAAAGTTCCTAACCGCCTTGGCAATTAAGGGGGTTTTCCCCCAAAATACATATAGGTTTTGTTTAAGTTGGATATGCCTGTTTGAGAAGGAGGCTTATGCTGTGTATGTACATTTATGTTATCTATGTTGCCAGTCATAGCCCCTGCGAAGGTGGACTAGGTGAATTTGTATTATTGTACATTTTTGTTATACCTATTGCAAACAGCTTCTTTTTTTTTTTAATTTCCAGGGTGACAGCAACCAACAATGTAAACATGATAGTACTTGACATCTTACCGGCACTTCAATCCCATTCTTAGCTGCCAAAAGCCATTCCCAGCAGGCAATGGCTGTATCCATTCCATGGTCAGTAAACATGCGAAGTGGAGCCCAACAGAGATGGTGTAAAAGCTGAGCATCACATTCTGTTGGGAAAAACATTCATAACATTTATACATGCGGTTTTGTTTTAAATACAGTTTAAGCTACACATATATATCCTACCTTTGCTGCTTATGAGCAAGGCTGTCAGCTTGAACATGACCTGCGTATATAACTCTGGTTTTTCCGAGTCCAGAGCAACATTCAGGTGTTTCATCATTAGTTTATTCAGGTCAGACGTGCGACCAGTAGCATTAGAAAACTCAATCATGCCAGCAACCTGCCACAAAAAAACACATTTGGATTTGCTTTACATGCTAACATACAAAAATTAAAGTACAGTATCACACTATTGGCTGTTTTTACCATATATGCACTGCTGAGCTCGGGTCTGATTGGCCAGGACGTGTCCACGCCGTTCCTGTTAGGAGTCCGTTTGTGCCCTATTACATCTGCCCACCTTATCTGGATGTCTGGTAAGCAGGATTTCCCCAAGGTCCGCTGTGTTTTACATATGGTTATCAATATTTGGCTGTGTGGAATTTTGCTCACAAAGGTTTGTCATCTGGTAAGCAGTTTGTGTATGTGATTTGCTGCACCTAGAGGGATCTTTTTCTATATCTATATCTGGGTGATTTGGTGCATACTCGCCTTTATCTAATCTGGCAAGCAGATTCTGGGTGCCGATCATGTTTCTCTACTTATTCACTTTAAGATACATCTTTGCATGATTGCATGACACTCATCTACCATCCTTAATTGTTGCACTGACATTGGATGATATATGATCACATATGATTTAGATTTATGTTGAGTGTTGCACTTATTATTTGTATTTGGATTGCTTTACATTATCAGTATTACGCTATATTTTTGTCATATATTTTCGGATAAAACCTCTGTGGACTGGATACACGGGACGAGTGCGTTTATCCTGCTTCACCTTGATCGTCCATCCAAAGGCCCAGGCTGGGTTTAAGCCACTTGCCCCTATTTGGCTTACTTCTGGTAAGCGCAATATCTTGGTGTGTTCCAGCTTCATGTTTTTTTCATCACTTATTCACTTTGGATGAATTTCACGTCATTCACCTATGATAGGTTTACCTTCTTCATCTGTTGTGGACATTCATATGGGACTACACAGATTGTACAAAGGACTTCACAATTTTTTTTCACATTTTTTTATTGTTTATATCATTTTATAGCGCGTTTTTTTGTTCTTTAAATAAAAAATGATACATAGAGGTTAATTTACTAAAACTGGAGAGTGCAAAATCTGGCACAGCTGTGCATGGTAGACAATCGGCTTATAACTTCAGCTTGTTCAATTAGGTTTTAACATAAAAACTGGAAACTAATTGGTTTCTATGGAGGGCTGCACCAGATGTTGCACTCTCCTGTTTTAGTAAATCAACCCCATAGTGTGCATTTACCCAGCCATAGTCTTATAACTATTAATGGGTCCCTCAACACCTCCAGGAGTGGTGACCACTCCCCCCAAAATCCAGTTGCTTTTGGCTGAGGAAGATCACCAGCCACATGTCTACACCTAGATGTAGCTGGCACAAAAGAAAGGAACATGAAGTTCTGCCCAGGACGGGATTTAAACTACCAGTCTAGCCACAGGGGCACTTCTGCCTCCGCTCTGATGTTCCAGGATGTTGAATGGGAGACAGGATATCTTTGATGACCAAGTCACCTATATCAGAAGGGTGCCCAGGGACTCCCCCACAGCAGGAGAGACTGTCATCCATTGGGAGGATATTCTCAAAAACATGAGAGGGATGACCTCAATTCCAGAACTAAATTCATGAGGCCATAGAGAACGCAGTCCTCAGTGCCAAATAAATTGGTCTGTCGAGGGATTTGACTGACTTGTTCCACAAAACAAATAGTTGCATTGAAGATGTCCAAGTATCCCACAAAATTGCAAAAGGATTAAAACCAGGGCCAGCACCTTGGTGAACCCCCAAAGTGCAGAGAAGAGGCTGAAACATAGGGCCACAAACCAGTAGTGTAGGGGCCCCACAATAAAGCGAAGAAAATGCCGACATGCTGAAAAATTAGAATAAAAACAAAGTTTTGAGATCCAAGATGGGGCAACTTTCCATTTGGGTATGGTGAAAAAACTGCTATGAACCGTGCTGCCACAAAAACTGGGGCAATGACACTTAGGTACACAAGGCTGACAAAGGCTTGAATGAGATCTGCTAAAATGTGGGCTGACACACAAAGGATGAAGTGGAAGTGCAGGTAGGGAGCGAAACTCCAGTTTTTAACCCTCAGAAAGCATGTCCTGAACCCAAACATCAGAGATGCAAAATGTGTAACTATAAAAGGTTCACTAACGTCTCCCCACCCTGGAAAGTCGGGGGGTGGACCTTTGCAGAAGGAGGCCTGAGAATAAAATGACTGACCATGTGGAAGAAATGAAGCTAATACAAGAATTCTGCAGCCTAGCACATTAACCACATGTGTACAGAAATGAGATCCATGCGAGAGGAAAACCAGAAAGCTTGTATCAGACTGTCACAGCTGAGATTAAGAGCCACACACATTTGTCCATGGGTGCTATTAATCAAGATCTCAGTCGCTGTAGTGGAGAGATCTCCTTAGGTCAGGTTCACACATTTGCGGTGAGAATCTCAGGTCCATTGTCACTGCGAATTTTTCAAAGAGCATTGTAACCAACGCTGACTCCCGCTTTCTGACCGCTCTTAAATAACTAAGGGGCGGGAGCACCCGTTGACGTCACCGGGTGGCCCCACCCTTTGTGACATCGTTGACCAGGGCATGCTAGGTAAATGATGCTGCGAGGGGGAGGGGTCATCCGGTGATGTGGCCGGGTGCCCTGCCCATTAGTTACTTAGAAACTGTCAGACGGCGGGAGCCAGCGTCGGGTACAGATCTCTTTTTTTGGGGGGGGGGGGGTGTCGGCGTTCATTGTGATTGACGCTGGATTGATTTCAGGGGGCATTGTTTTTTTTAATAAAGGAATTGTCAAAAACTGTCTCAGTTTTTATTTATTTTTGACACTTTTTTTGGTGAATAAGTACCCCATACTCATTCACACGGGGAATGAATTATGGAATAATAAAGAAAAGTCAGTATATGAAAAATCCAGGAACTTCATATGGTACAAATTCATATACTGTAAAGTAAAAGAACCAAAAGGTGCTTACCTCTCCAGCGTAACGGTTGCGCAGGTTAAGAGATGCCATAAAATTGGAGTAATCCTTCTTCACACAGGCTGGGCGCTCTGTTAGCTGAGTTGGCTGTAAGGTATGACAAATAACATCAAATGAAATTAATCATATGCCAGCTGTGTATTCCAGCAGAGAGTATAAAAAACGGAGCTTCGGAAAGTAGAAGTGGCTGTGAGCAGAGAGAAGTGTCGGAGGGGGCTTATCGATTACATCTTCCAACCAAATATTTGCCAGTGTCACAAGTATAGAGATCGCACTACCTCAAGTTCAGAACAATAATTATGAATCAATTAAACACAATCTGCCTATTGCAAAGAGTGACATAAAAAAAAAATTAAGAAAATGCAACAGAATGAATAAGTTCATCCTGAAACGATGATGCTGTACAAAATGAGTGCTTCATTTTTCTAGTTTAGAGTTTTTAAATATGGTTAAATAAAAAACTATGGCTTGTCTCTCTTTTTTTCATTTTTATATACATTTTGGACTGCCTGGTAAGCATTCATATGTTCTTTATCTTCAAGTATGGAGGCTAGGACACACGCTCAAAGAAGAAATGGGTTAGAGTATTGTGTTTCCATAAATGCAAAGCTGGTAGCAACGTAACTTCGTTGTTCAGCAAATAATAATTCCTGCAGGGTCTACCATAATGGCAGATGACAGATGTCATTATAAGATCAATTTATGACTAAGGTTAACGTTTTTGGTTTTTGTAATATTTAATATTCCCCTAGTTTGTCTCAAAACATGCACGTAGTGTGCATCATTCACAATTTACAGCCCCCAACGATCTGCTCTCTGGCTGGGCCTGCAAGAAGACAGAAATGTTAATAGGACACACCCATCAAAGCCCCCAAAAAGTGTGACCATGCACCTGTCAGACTGCAGTAAAGCAGAATGCTGTCCACCATTCCAAGACAGTGTGTTAAGACTTCAGCAGCAAGACTGGAAAAAAAAATGTGAAGGAGGGGGAAAAAAAGGCTGGCTCAGGAAACAGGAAGGAAGATAGTGTGGCAAATGGTGAGTGTTAGAACAAACCTGGAAAGGGGAAGCTGGAGACTGGAGGGAAGGGCAACAACAGACAATGCATGGCAGGGACAACAGGAACACAGGTTATGAGACCGCATCATTGGTGCACACAATGGAAAAGAAGGCAACGGTGTTAACAATGGTGATGTGACACATTGGTGAATAAATTAAAAACACACACATGAATAATAAGTAAGCATGCCAGCACATAACAAAGCACTTAACGGAATGCTTCAGCAAACAGGAATCTTTGGGAAACAATTTAACGCACAGTATGCTTTTCCCATCATCAACTGCAATTTAACAGTGTGTCCATTAAAAGAGAAATACTGTAAATATGGACAATATTAAACATATACTGTACATGTATAATGTATGGACAAACAGCAGAAATAGCAGAACTTTTATTTTAGCTAGCAGGCCTTTTTACAAATTATCGCAACTTAGAATAAAAGGAAAAATAAAATCAGGTCTACAACCATAGAGAGATTGCCTGAGAAATTTGGGGTATGTGTTGGGCAGAATCTTCTACTTGCTGTCCATGAGACATAGCTCTTACTTGATTCTGAACAATGGCTCTCATGCCTTTACCCTAGGTTCACACCTATGCTATTTTTTAGTGCAGTTTGCAGACACGCACTACAGTCCATGAAACATGGTTTCCTATGGTATGTGTTCACATCTATGCATTTTGCGGCCTGTGCGTTTTGGAAAGGGCGGGGACTTTTTTAAGCATTTTGCGTGTAATAGACTTTAATGGCATTGCACCAGAAATGCAAGTGTTGTGTTTGTGATGCGATTTTTTATTTTTATGTTTAAAATCCTGTATATAAGAGAATATTAAGAGTATATTAAGAGCACAAGCACTTGAAGATTTTAAAAAAGGGAAGGAAAGGGGAAAAAGGAAGGTAAGGGGAAAAAAAAAAAAAAAAAAAGAAAATTTTTTTTTTTTTTTTTTATTGGTATGGGGAGGGGGAGAGGGGGTGTTGAGGGAGCCATTCTTGTTGTTGGCGTGTACATATAAGCCAGGATATGGAATATTGTTTTTTGTCTTGCATAGATAAGCCATGTAAACGTTTATTGTAATAAGAAAAAAATGTTTAATAAATAATGAATTATAAAAAAAAACAAAAAAAAACCCCTGTATATAGCTGGTTGCTAAGGAGGGGGCCAGGAAGCCGGCCGCCGCATCCTTAACAACCGATGAGTCATCAGCTCTCAGGGGGGTTCCCCCTGACAGCCGAATGTAAAAAAAAGAAAAATTGGCAGAAAAAACGGCGCGGGGTCTCCCAGGTCCATACAGACCCTTCGGGGGCTTCTAGATTTGGATAAGCCCCCCGCCCGCAGACCCGGACAACTACCAGCCAGGGTTGTCCTGAAGAGGCGCTTATACCCATCAATATTTGGGGGGGCGGGATTGGGTAGAGCAGCGCTCGTTCGTCGCCTCCCTTTCCTGACCTGCCGGGCTGCATGCTCGGATAAGGGTCTGGTATGGATTTCGGGGGTGACCCCACACAATTTTTTTGGTGTGTGTGTGTGGGGGGGGGGGGTCTTCTCCAAATCTATACTAGGCCCTAAGAGTCTGGTATGGACCTGGGGGGGGGGGCACGCCGTTTTTTCCGCAATTTAGTTTTGCTTGCAATATTTCTTTTTACATTCAGCTGTCAGTGGGAAAGCTCGCTGACAGCTGATGACTAATCGGTTAAGGACGTGGTGGCTGGCTTCCCGGGCTCCCTCTTTAGCAACCAGCTATATACAGTGTGTTTACAGTGTACAGACAAAAAAAAAAACACAAAATGCATGAAAACTGCATGCAAAAACGCACAAAAACGAGGGTTTAAAATGCAAAACGCACTGCAAAATGTGCCTGAAAAATGCATCAAGCGCAGCCGCATAGATGTGAACCTAGACTTAGGTCCAATGTACTCAGGTTGCAGTGCCATGTGCTCATTTGTGATCTGTTATGTCTAAGGGTACTGCAAGGTTAAAAATAATCCCTTTATTTAGGACAGCACACTTTTGGTTTAGGTTTACACAGTTTGCCAACTGATTATACGGGTTTTGATATATTATTTTGCACTTATTTCTCTGAACAGTTTGTGATTAGGTCTCTCTTTATTTGCCTTCAGTAATCTCATAAACTGCCAATTGTCTATGTAATACATTTCTTCTGTGTATGATTTATTGCAGAGAACTTGTTAATATAAGTGCAGGTCTTTGTACATTGACGTTGTTACAATATGCCCATTTCAAATCTAGAAAACTTTTCCGGATTAAAAAAAAAAAAAATCATCAGGTAGTGTTAAATCTTTTAGCCTAAGCAGAAGATATGCTGACACCAATATATACGTTTTCAAAGGCCACATTCTAAAGAGCAGCCAAGATGGCATAGCAAGACCCACACAGGCTGTTATACCTGAGCTGAGGGATGTAGCAGGACAACACTCAAACTGCTGCACAGCTATGTGAATTGAGGATAATGCTGCATGACAGGTATTAGGACATATGTGTCTAAAAGGTTCGGTGAATGGTCCAATATCTCTTTTTTTTTTTTTCTCAACAATCAAAGGTGCTTTATTGTTGTCAAAACGGGTAAGACAGAGCATACAGATTGACGTAGAACAAAACAATACAAAACGCTTGGATTATACACAAAAAACATTGTCTGTCAGTACAGTTAATGACATACTAGACAGTAATCGCAAATAGCAGCAGGTTTAAAAGGGTAAAAAAAAAAGACTCATAGATAGTAACCAATACCCCCTCACTCCAAAAAAACTTTTAGGTAGTGGTCCAAGGGGCCCACACTGTCATATTTCCGCTGACAACCCCTGTTCATATAAGTTATTCTATAAATGGGCAGGGCAGTGTCTATCAAAGCTTTCCAGGAGGAAAGAGAAGGGGGGGGGGGGGGGGGGAGTGAGATCCATTTCAGAAGAATCTCCTTTTTAGCATAAAACAGGAGATAGGATACCAACACTTTTAAATGATGGGAGCGCTGCGCATCATCATGAACCCCCAATAGTGCCAATTTAGGTGTAACTGGGAGGGACAACTGCAGCCTAAGATTTATTTTGCTGTTCCCAGAACATATGGAAGTATGTCCCCACCTGTGTCCTACACTTAGGGCATAAGGGATCCCGATCTGGGAAAAAACTATACAGTTTCTGGGGAGTGTAGTAAAGTCTATGCAGGAATTTTACCTGAATAAGCTTATCCCTAGAGGAGATGACTAACTTAGGACCATGCTCTAAACAGTCATCCCAGTCCTCTCTGTCCAGTGATGGTATGTCTCTATGCCACACCTCCCACAGCCCGTCCATCTTAGATGAGTCAGCGCATCAGAAGTGCAGCATAGAAGGTTGATAAAGGCTTGTATAAATCCCAGGGGGACACAAGTTCCTCAATAGGATCAGCCTGGAGGAGTGGTGGCATGGGAAACTGTGCTTTAGCGGCATGTCGAAGCTGTAGGTACCAAAACCGCATCCATTGGGGGTAACTGAAATTTGTGAAATAGGTCATTAATCAGAAGTAAGACACCCTGAGACATAACATCCCCCAGGGTGACGACACCACGTTTGGTCTAGACCTGAGGATCCAGCAGGGTGCGAAACTGTAGCAAACTGGGATTACCCCAGAGTGGGTGGGCCAGAGACCACTGGTTGAGACGCACGAACCTCCGTCTAGCAGCCAGGCCGGAGACCACTGGTTAGGACGCACGAACCTCCGTCTAGCAGCCACCCACACCCTCCAAGTAGCGCGCGTTGGGCCAGGGACCCCCGTGTACGCCCTCGGGTCCCTATATACAAAATTCTGTAGATTAGCCAAGAAGCGTAAGCTAACTGCCTCCAAACAGGTGGCCGCATTTGACTTAGAGCCCATAAACCACCACTGGACTGTCACCAGCATTGCAGCCCAGTAGTAGACCCTGAAGTTGGGCAGAGCCAATCTTCCCAGGTGAGCTGGAAGCCACAGGGTAAATCGTGCCAGTCAAGGGACCCGGCCATGCCAGAGAAAGGACCCCACACATTGTTCGATTTCTTTAAACAGTGAGACCGGGATCCATATTGGACAGTTTCGGAAGAAGTAGTTAAATTTAGGTAACAACACCATTTTAAGGAGGTTAATCCGTCCCAATAGATTAAGGGGGAGGTTATCCCAGGTGGCGCATTTGGCTTTCAAGGTCGTCATCAGAGGGAGAAGATTCCTCTCCAAATAGTTAGCAGGATTTTTAGTCACTATAACTCCCAAATAGTGGAATTCATCCACCCATCGTAGAGGGGAGGAGGCAGCCGTCTTAGCAGCATCTGCATCTATAGGGAATACAACCCAACTTAGACCAGTTTATTTTAATCCCTGAGAAAGTACCAAAGTTATCAAAAATATGGGGGGCGGCAAAAAATTAGGGGCCAGCATCATTGAGATACAGCAATCTGTCATCCGCATACAAGTACAGACGCTCTTCCAACTTTCCCAGCCAAAGGCCCATGACATCTGGAACAGACCTGATCAAAATGGCCAGGGGCTCCAGCGCCAGGACTGGGGGAAAGCAGACAACCCTGCCGTTTACCGCGGAACAGACTAAAAGGGGCAGAAAGACAGTTATTTGTACAGACCCTTGCTCTAGGGGCGCACTATATAGTAATTGAATCCCATGCATGAATGTGGGGCCAAACCTAAAGGACCTCCCAGGGATACGACCATTCTATCGAAAGCCTTTTCGGCATCTAAGGAAGCAATAACTCTAGAGCCTTGATCTAGAGCCATATTGCATAGCAGTTAATTTTTAAAGTATCTAATGTCATGAGGAGAACTATACAGACAAAACAAAGCACCTTTAGAACCAACATACAAAAACCCAAACAGGACCCTAAACAACATCCCCTCCAACCCCCCCACGCTGCATCCCCCACCCCAACCAAGGAATGCTTATACCCATAACCATGTAACACCCAATGGTAGGAGGCCTGGACCAATGGGTGTAGTTCGTAGTGGATTTAGTCTGTCAGCTGGAAAAAGAAGAACGGAGTCTCCACTGAATTAGGAACAAATAACAATAAATGAGAAACAGGCTTCTCCTGTGTGAAAGAAAAAGAAGAGGCAATTTTCTGAACAAGAACATAGTTGGTTAGATAGCACTGTTCCGGATGAGGGTACAGTTCCCCTTGAGACAGGAAACACGGGTGTGCAACCACAACAGAAATCCCAGTACAACCTTGACTGGAGAGAAAAAAAACACGACCCTGAACAGTGGTAACAGAATGTTGTGCAGTTACCAGCAGAGCAACTAGAGTCCGCCAGTAGCCGCAATATAGGTAAGACAGGGAATGTCAAACTGCAGTCACAGATTTTAACCCCCCCCCAGGAATCAGATTCCTGCAATACTCCCCACATGGGAATGTGAACAACAGCAACAGGCAATGCACTGAGGCACTTAATATGAGACTTGATAAGGCAGAAAAAGTGAAAAAACAGTAGAAAAAACCTGGACTAGCCAGGGGCACATATCTTCAGTGTGTTGTATAGGAAAAACAGGGTAAGAAAAACAGGTGCATACCGACAAACTTGCTGAAACTCAGAGGCAGTAGTTCCAGTTGAAAAGCAGCTTCACTTCACCAGGCAAACAGACCAGGGGAGACCCTTGGACAACCCTTGGACAAAAAGCATAGATCATAGACAAGCAAATCATAGATCCAGTCTTTCAGCAGTGTGGAGGTAGTGAATCCAGCCAGGAAGATGCATCTCTGGGTGAGGTGAAAAATCTGGTAGTTTTGCAACCTGGACCCTCAGCCAGGCTGGGAAAAGGACACTATAACGAATACCACGGGTGCGTATAGCCACCTTGACCTGATCGAACGATCGTCTCAGCTTTTGTGTCTCCACCGAGTAGTCGGGAAATATGAGGAGTTTGGTGTTTTGATAAGCAAGGTTTTTCTGCAGCCGTGCAGCACGAAGCACCTCATCTCTGTTCCTGAAGTTAAGGAATTTGAGGATAAAAGTGCGAGGTGGTGTCCCTAGGGGTCCAGGCTTGGGTGGGATGCGGTGAGCCCTTTCCACCGCATAGAAGGGCGAAAACTGAGCTTCAGGTAAAAGTCTGTGCAGCAGCTGCTCCACAAATTCTGTCGGATGGGGACCCTCCACCCCTCTGCAAGGCGCACTATGCGGAGATTATTTCTCCTATTGCAATTCTCAGTGTCCTCAGCCTTGTATTCCAGGGCACGTATTTTAGTTTGAGGGACTGGAGACTAGTGGTGTGCTCAGCCACTATGTCCTCAGGATGGCCCAGGCGCTGCTCTGCAGAGGACAGCCGAGACCTCACTTTGTCCATGTTCTGCCTGAACAGTCCCACATCCAGCTGTATAGCATCTACTTTGGTTGTCAGCGTGGTTATAGAGGCCTGGCAGTTGGCAATAGCAGCCAGGACCTCAGCTAGACCCGGCTGGGTAGAGGAGGTCTGCTCACTCTGGGACGCCATATTGGCAGAGGAGCGTGCACGTGTACCCACGCGGTCAGCAGAGGCCAGGACAGTCTCCTCCGGTATAGGGGGAAAATAGATCTTCTTACCCCTTCCTTTAGATGCCCCAGAGGACCTGCGGTGCATGAGCGTGTCAGCGGTCGTCGGATGGCTGGTGTACAGGCCGGATTGCAGGAGATTTGCCCAAATCAACAGCGGAGCTCCAGCTCAGAAGTCCAATCTTCCAATCGATTCCTAAAGAGGCCTTTGCTGACAGTTTCCGGAAGCTTTATGAATGCTGCCAAAAGTGTGTTGTCAAGGATGGCAATAATTTTAAAGGCCAATAAAGGCAATTTGTTTGTATCTTCTGTTTTGTTTGCTTTCTGATACCATTCAGCAAACTTTTTAGACACACCTCGTATATAGGACAAACAATGCTTTAACTTGATGATATTGTCTTGTAAATAATTTTTTTTTTAATGCAAACAATAAAAAAAAACACAAAAAAACTAAAAGGTAATCATTTTTATCAGTGTTCATTTTTTTATGGTGTTAGATGGCTGTTTACAAACCATTAAATAATTTGTCAGGCACTCGGCTTGAAGATCAATCGCAAATCCTCCCCATAGACAGTTTCCCACTTACTGCTGAACACGCATCCCTACTAATTATCAGAACTACAGTAGCTCTGTTAACCTATACCGTCACATCACTAGATTCCCTTCAATTAAACCACCCTAAATATTGAACCCCTGTTTGGTCTCATTAAATCTAATATGTAAATATGATCCAAGCTTCCATTGAGCGGGTTGGGAAGAGTAAGTTTAATTATGATGATCCAACCACCAAAGATCTTATACATGTTATGGCCCTCCCCTTTACACACACTCCCACACTTCAAAATGATGGACTCTCTTTTCAAATCATTTGTTTGGAGCAATATTAGGCAGAAATTAAAATGGAAAATGTAAAAAAAAAATCCATCTATCTTAGGAGGTACTACACTGCCAGACTTTAATTTTTAAAATTTTGGGATGTGTCCGGAGGTATCCAGGACCAGCGTGGAGCACAAGTGGCCGGCATTTGAGGCCGTTCGTAAGTAGGAGTCGTTCGTAACTCGCGTGTTCGTAACTCGGGGACTGCCTGTATTGTTGTACCTGGACCTGTTCCCTGACTAGACATAGTTTACAGCAATACCGCTACAAAACTGATCTCCATATTTTATTCAATGCTCATTACTACATCAGCTACTACTTTGGCTTATCAGCCTAGAATGCACTGGAAGGCAGACGTGGGGAGTCTGGATGAGGAGGGTGAAGCGAGGTATTGGATGCTTGTTAGTTTACCCCAAACAAGCTGAAAGACTTACACTGATCAAACTCTAAATTTTGGCCTAACAATAGCTCATTATGCCCTAAATTGCTCAACAGCTTCAGGCATACTTTATTACCTTTTATGGGCATGTCCCACAATTTAGCGTTACTGGGAACAGATAGTCTTAGAAAGTTTTTACATGATAAAATGGGTTCTCCACTATCCCTAAACCACAAACAATGTACCTCTTCAGTAGCACTGAAAATCAATAAATTTACTGATGGATTTCTCAATGAGACCCTCTTTGCTGCCCACAAGCTGATTGCAGTTGAAGTTTTAGTAGTACTGGTTACAAACACATAATATCTGCAGTGTATTTACAGCAAACTAACATGTATCTATCATTTCCCTTAATAGTCTATATGCAACCAAATTGCACTAGTGCTTACAAAAACTGTTGGGGGATAAATGACCTCTTATTTTTATGCTATTTGTCAATGCACAGCCAAACAATCTTAAAAAGAAAATACTTCTTGTAGCAGGGCAGTACCTTGCCAGCATCCAGGTCTAATAAACAGCTAGTTCAGTAATGAGTCAGCTGTGTGCTGGGCTTTAAGTAATCACCAGACCAAGGCTCTAGGATCCCAGTTGGAGATGACTCCACCCTGCAGACAGGAGGTCTGGCCATAGGAGTCAGTAGGGCTTCACCTAGGGGAGAGAGGTGGGAGCCAGTGTAGCAGGAGACTACTTGCAGTACACATGGAAATGCTGAGCGTCCAGTCTGTGGGAGACAGAACAAGGCCCTAAAGTGTAAGGCCTGAGCTGGAGAGCTGCGTTTACAAGCCAGGAGGGCTGAAAATTGTTTACTTTGGTAGGAGGACTGAAATACTGAATACCCCTACGAGGGAATCTTCTGTGTTTGTTTTGAACTTTCTTTTAAATAAAAGTGGGCAACACCAGCCCTGAAACGGATAAAGGCGAGTAGTGGTTCCTTAAAGCGCTACACTTGGAGTGAACCCCTGACACTCTAAATAATTCAAAAGAATCATATCAAAAAATAGTAAAAATAAAGCACAATGGTATGGGATAAATTGTGCACAAACTGGGGGATTATGCTGTCATGATCCATCAATTATGAATCCTAAAATGCAACTTTTTTTTTTTTTTAAAGAATGATAATGTAAAATATTGGGTGTTTAAACTGCAGTACTTATTGAAGAGACCATGTTACACTGTTAAAACGTTTATTCAAATCACATACCTGGAAAGAACAGTACACATATTTACTTTTCCTGCTGTCCACACCACTCAACACTGCTCCATTTGAGAGGATTGGTTCCCTGTATTCAGCTGGAAAAGACAGTTCCAGTAGCGTCAATCTCCATAATCCCCCATAGCTCTCACTGGTTCCTCCTGCTGACCTTGACATCATTAATTTCTCCTGTAATGCCCCGGAGGTCACCTGGAGGAACTAGTGAGAGCTGTGATGGACTACATTGATTGACACTCCTGGAAATGTTTTTCCAGTGGACTTCAGGGGGATCAGTTCTCCGCAACATAGCAGTGGTAAGTAACGTGGGCAACAAAAAAGGTAAAGAAGTACACTTCTCTTTACAGCTATGTGCTTTGCTTAAAAGATTTTATAAGGTGACAGAGTCTACATGAACTAGCAAATATCCCAATGAGTAACTGACATACAGTACATTTTAAAATTAGTAACAGTTGTAAATATGATGAATGAATATAAAGGTACTATGCAGAAAATTTGCATATCAGCTTTTTATTTTTTTCATCTTGGAAAGATTTATAGTCCCACGTAAACTTACAGCATGCAAAAAATACCCACAGTACACATGCAACATAGTTGGTGGCATTTATGTTCTAGCAAGCACATAATATTGCAGTTACATCAGTTCATATGCACAAACTCACTTTAGTTGCACTTATTAAACACAGGACATTATTAATAATTAATAAAAAAAACAAACAAACAAAAAAAAAAACAGCATGCATCTTACCCCTAAAGTCGTATTCTGCTTGTTGTAGCCAGCAAAGTGCAGTATGCTCTCAGTAGCCATAGCAAGGCCTGTGTGCTGAGACAGGCCAGACATCCAGTTCTGGTGCTTGTTCAAGTATTCCTGAAAGTCAAATTAAAATGAAGTTTGTTATTACAACAATCGGCCATTCATCATAGCTGCATTTATAGTTAGTATACATCAAACTTAAAAGCAAATACAGCATGAATATAAGAAGCAGCTTGACGATTTATGTTTTGTATTCTTCAAACAGTATACTGTATATGCCCACATTCTAGTGTTCTGAACACATATTCCGGTATGATCCCATAACATAAGCTTTTATTTCACTTAATAAAGATTAAACACTAAGGTAAACTAAACTACACGTAATTACTTCTGGCAATCTACATGAAGCTTTTGATGCCTAATCATACAGATAAAATCAACGTAGCGGTCTGGTAAAGGAAAGGTACCTAAAGAGGTGACATAACATATGCATACAGCTGCCACCAGCTTTGCTAAAATGTTCCCTTAAATGTATTTATATTATTTATATTCTTTTTTTTATTATTTTCACAAACATTTTTTAAAGTCTAACTCTAGGAATAGTAAAACTCTCCCTTGCAGTGGAGCTTCCTTTGCACTGGAGGGGATGGTAAAAGCAGTTTTACTAAAAGAATAAAATCACTTTTAAAAAACTAAATAAATGCACTTTTTTTGCAGGTAAATAATGTGCACTTATTTTTTGTTGCAAGAGCCTGTAAAGCATCACACCAGCAATCAGCAGATCGCTGGTGCCATGCAGGTCTCCTGCAGATCTGTCAGTGTATCGGCTTGTTCGCACATCATATGAGGAAGCCAATACATTCTGACAGTAAGACTCAATGAACTACAATGGGCTCAAAGTGCCTGGGTAATTGATTGAAAACTATTCGTCAACAGCCGCAAAGGCTGCCGTACCTTGTAGTTTTCCATTCACGGAGGACTGTGAATGAGTGATGTGGCTGGGAGAAGATCCCCGGTCTGCTTTCACAGCGTTGATCGGTGCATTCATAACATGTTACATGTTACACCCTGAATATGGGTGTAACATGTTATGAAGGGTGAACTTATCCTTCAACTGATCATTTGCTCTCCTGCAGATAGTGGGTTCTCCCCTACATTCTGGCAGTGGCATACCCCTTGGGATCCTCACATCCAATGCAGGGCTATGATCCCTGCATAATGTTTACCACTGGAACACTACACATGGTGGTTGGAGAGGTTGACCACTGAAACACTACACAATGTCTGCATAATACCTGCAGATGGGATTTGGTCACGGATGGTGCCCACTTCATTGCTTCTTGAAGGATCATTCCACACCGAGCAGCAAAGTCCTTTACAATGCTCTATGAAAAAAAAAATCACAAATGAATAATGTATATTCTACAAATGACACTACATTAGGTACATTTATACTTTATAGATAGAATGTGCCTTACCAAATGTGTCAAAAAAGTGACAAGCACAAAACTCAGAAATTATTGGAGCTCTGTTCTTACCTCTCTAGCTTCATATGTATCAGGAACTGTTATCCTGTATGGGGCATCTGGAATGTCATAATATGGTTGGTCCTTGTGAATGTCCTGAAAAAAGTAAAAATTTTTAAAATTACAGCAAAGATAACCAGGACTCATACCAACAGTTGGTTTACAGCCGGGGTCGGCTACTTGTCGATCAATATCTACCCGTTGATCATGGCCAGGTGACAGGTATAATGTGTTCCTGCCTTGCCAACACCGGTCTCAACTGCTTCCCCCAAATATAGAGAGTGGAGCAGGGAAGAAACACATCAACTCTGTTGTGCTAATCCCCGCCAGCCCTCCTCTGACGTCTATCCCAGGTGCTTTTATGTGACATCACATGAGATGGACAAAAAAGGAGGGTCAACATGGATCAGCACACTATGTGAAGGAAGTTTCTGCCCTGCTGTGACCCCCCCTGTACAAGCATATCACTGCCCTACATACCACTAACCTCTGTACTCTGCCCTACATCCTGCTGACCTCTGTACTCTGCCCTACATCCTGCTGACCTCTGTACTCTGCCCTACATCCTGCTGACCTCTGTACTCTGCCCTACATCCTGCTGACCTCTGTACTCTGCCCTACATACTACTGACCTCTGTACTCTGCCCTACATACTGCTGACCTATGTACTCTGCCCTACATACTACTGACATCTGTACTCTGCCCTACATACTACAGCCAGGCTAGCATTGAGGTCAGCCAGGCCAGGAACTAGTCGAGCAAGTCAGCCTACAGTACCACTTGTTCTGCCTTCATGATGAGCTCCTGTATCAGATTTGTGGGGGTGACCAATTAAACTTCAAACATGAAAAAATTGTGAAGTGAATGCAGATTTTCTCACTGAAGTAAACTTTTAAAGCTAGGCCAAGTGTTTACATTTCTACAGTGCCATTTGTTTTATTAGATTTTTCTACATTTTCTTTATGTCATCGTCTTTTTTATCGGGGGGCTTGCCAGTTAATGCATCTCACTGGCCTGGCCCTTCACCTTGTCCAATCAAAGAACGCTCTGCATTTAGTAAGAAAAGCGATCTCTGAATGGCACCTGTGCAAAGCAGCTGATCTACTGTGTTCAGAATGAAGCAGGGCAGCCGCTCATTACAGTTCCCCTAAGCTAACGGAGATCACTGAAGTAGTGGTGTCTGTTTCCAGACACCAGCTTCTAGATGGATTCCAAAGATATATGGTATATGTATAGTTACATTAGTCCCCTGTATGATGCAGGTGTTTAACTGAATAAGGCTAAATCTGTTAAAGATCCAGCTGCCATAATCAGGGGTGAAGAATCTGGAATGGATACCTGTACTGTATTGTGTTGCCACTGATAATAGTAAATAATACACACTGTATTACTAGTATTAGTGCAGCCTGACCACCTAACAGTGCCTTATTCCCATCTTAGCATAACAACCTGCACTGGGAGCAACTAGGCTGCAATTTCCAAATTTACCTTCTAAATTTACTACAACCGAACTTGGAGCAAATCTTCTTCAGGTAAGTACTATATTTCCAAAAGGAAATCAGCAATTGCATTTGACATGTTTCCACAAGCAGGTAACAAAATTTGTCTAGCAAGGCATAATAGGAATTCCAGTTCCTCAATAACAGTAAAGTCACAAAATGCCCAAATAAGACCTATGTTTTCAAAATTCCAGGAGTTTAAACAACATTCGTAAATAACATGAATATTTAACAAAAAAAAAGTGGCTCTAAAGTCTGAAGGTTTTTTTACCTTCATGCATTCTATAAAAAATTGTAAAAAATATTCTGTGTGCAGCCCCACCCCCCCACCCCCAATCCAGCGATGTTCACGGTAACCTCGGCCACCCGGGACTCTCCCTCCCCTTTTGGCTGCCAATCACAGCCAGTGAGCCAATGAGGGAATAGCAGGGGGCAGGGCCGAGCCACGGCTCTATGTATCTTATGGACGCATAAAGCAGTGGCTCAGGAGCAAGCATGCAGCAATGCCCCCAGGGCAAGCGACTTTTTCTGGGGGCACTGCTCGAGGGGGAGAAGAAAGAAGCAAAACCACTGCACAGAGCAGGTAAGCATAACATTGTTGTTATTTAAAAAAGAAAACAAGACAAAGCTTTAATACCACTTTAATTATTCGTACAGCTGTGTCCCTTCTTTTGGTTGACCTCATCATCTCTTAATAACAAATACCGCTGAATGTACAGGTTTCTGTCTCATAACTATTAGAGGATAACAGCCCTAGCTATATGTTATGTGACTTCTGCATTGTCTAACAACAAAGAAAGATACATACTGCACTGAGTGAGAGAGACAAGGTCTGCAATATATCCAGCATGGTTTTCAGCACTTTCCCACTCCACAGCAAGTGAGGAAATCTGCAAAGGAATGGGTAAAAAAAAAAAAAAAAAATTGTCAAACAAAATACATGGTATATGCCCAGACCACACAGGAGAGTTCAAACTTAAGTAGACACTTGCATCAGATGAGATATATTTGAAAAAAAACTATTGTGAAGAAATAAGTCGACCCTTGGCCACAGAAGCTGGTATTTCGCCCTTCAGCAGAGATTACCTCTTGTAATTATTTTAAAGTGGGGTTCCACCCAAAAAAAAAAGCTACATGAAAAATCCTTAAAAAAAATACAAAAAAATTTGGATATTTTTTTTTTTTTACTTACCTCTAAATGCCTGTTGCTAGGTGGTCCCTCGTAGTCTGCCTCTTCCAGTGCCTGGGCTGGTGACATCACTTCCCCCTCGGCACAGGAAGGGCTCAGCTCTGCTCCCTTCCTTTTGTCAATCATCTGGGACCCATTACAGGTCCCAGGTGACTGAGTGGCCAATCACGGCGTGCGGCGCCGCTCGCGCATGCGCAGTGGGTGAAGCCACAGCCCGGCACCGCTGAACGGAGGGGGAGACGAGCGGGGCTTCGCTGGACCCTGGGACAGGTAAGTGTCCAATTAAAAGTCAGCAGCTGCAGTATTTGTAGCTGCTGACTTTTAATTTTTTTTGTTTTTGTTTACTGGACCTCGGGTGGAACTCCTCTTTAAGATAACTGTCCACTATTCTTAAACATTGAGTTGGTGACATCTGTGACCTCTACAATGCAAAATTCCTTTAGTTGCAAGATATTTGTTTTCTTGACTGAACTCAGTTTCAAATTCCACCAGCATTTCAATGTGATTCAAACCAGGGTTTTGACTAGGCTAGTCCATCGCTCTCCATTTAATTTTGAGCCATTGCTTAGTTGATTTGGTAGTGTGTTTTAGAAAGGCTCATTTCCAGTTGAACTTCAACTTTTGGACATTTGGCCTCAAATCTCATCAGATATTTTAGTTGACTTGATGGTTGCAGGCTTCAAGGTGTAACCTCATTTAGATTGCAAGAGTTGACTGCAGATCCCACAATGAACTTTAGAGGTTCTCAGAGACTGCATCAGTCAGCTGTTGGGCTTAATTTGCTGATAAGGCCAGTCCTGCACACATTTGCAGAACTTTGAAATCTATGCACTTGAAGATCGCTGGCTCTACAGTAGAATGATTGGTTTAGTGTTCGTTTTAAACCCTTTGGCATCCACAAACAACTTTGTGGAGGACTAAGAGCTTTTTTTTAGCATGATGACATCACACACATCATTAGCGTAGAGAACAACAGAACCTAGATATTAGAGGTGGAATATTAATGTTGGCAGTTTCACTTGTACATAACCAAAAATAAATACTACACAAGACTTACTTGTCTACTAGTCCAGATAAATATTTGTCTGCTACCCGTCTGATGCGCTTATGAATGTGATTGAAATTCACTAACAGGAATTGAGCATGCCTTTCCAATTCTTCCTCATTCTCTTTTGTTTTGGGCTGCAAAATAAAATGTTGAAATATAAACTTTAGCTAATGTAAGGCATGGTTTAACAGTGAGATAATAAAGGTACATTTTTTCTTAAATATCTGCCATTATTTAAAGAAATACTCCACTAAACAATATTTGGATCTACAGAGACCACAAAACAGAATCCATGTGCAAATTCACAATACTTCTTACTATGGAAGAAATACACATTTATAGGATATACAGTATGTGATTGCAACCAGAAGAATTTGGGACCTAGTGAACCAGATGATCTAGGTGAAGGGAAAAACTTTATGGGCCAGTGTCGATAGGCTTTTGTTTGCTTCAGAACTGCTTCTCTCCCCATACAAGTTAAAGTGGTTGTAAAGGCAGAAGGTTTTTTTTATCTTAATGCATTCTATGCATTAAGATAAAAAAAACCTTCTGTGTGCAGCAGCCCTCCTCAGCCCCCTAATACTTACCTGAGCCCCATCTAGATCCAGCGATGTTGCACGAGAGACTTGGCTATCCGGGACTCCCCTTCTCATTGGCCAATGAGGAGAGAAAGGGGGTGGGACCAGGCCGTACCCCCTGTCTGAATGACTTTAGGTTTTTTTTTTTTTTTTTTTATAAAATCTTTATTTATGAAAGACAGAATATTACATTGCACAATAACAAACTGTAAGGTACAGTTATATCTTCAAAAAGTGATAACTCCAGGTAATACACTAATCGTTCTTACTTTTTTCTTTTTGTTAATGTATATAGGAGAAAAATAGTAATAAACATAAGAGTAAAAGTAAATAAATAATAACACTTCAACTTCGAGATAAAGAATGTGCAACTGCTGTAACTGTAGCTGGTATTTTAGCCTGTGTCCAAAACATTTTGGTCAAGTGGTAATATAATGGAATCTGTGTGGCTCAGTGGCCGAGCTGTCTAGAAAGGACAAACATCTTACATCACTTCTTTCCCACCTTTATTTATCAAGGAGAGTGACGGGGTGAGGAAGGCGGGGACTCACGAGGGCAATTAATGCCTCCATCTGACCAACCCCCACGGCCCCACCTCCCCCAGACTCCCCATCTACCAGAGATCCATACCACGTCGGCACAAAGGTGCCAATACCCCTAACAGGTCAGGGTATCTCATAGCATCGGATCTTCAAAGCCCACATTGTCAGCTTGTCTGTCCATTTCTGCCTGACTCTACAACTTCAGACACAGTATCTACTTTTAGATGTGCAACTATAACCAGTTAAATCGTAACTTTCAATAGATGAAAAAAAAAAAGGGTATAGAAAAAGTAGTAAGATGTAGGAAAAGTAAAATGAGATATACCTGGGAATTTGCGTCCGACTCCGCCTCCCCTCCGATCACCCCCAACAGCACCACAGGCTAAGGAAGAAAAAACGTGGCTCTTTCCCATCCTCCCTTTTGTATAAATAATAGACTGGTATTTTAGCTCATGAAACAGAGTTCCCATTTAGTTATCTTTAAGGCGTCCCTTCAAGGTCGGATCAGCTAACTCAAGTAGGGCTACATCTAAGCTAGAGGGTACATGGCCAGGGTCTGAGGTATATGTTATCCATGGTTGCCAAGTTGCTGTAAATCATTCTCGGACTTCTCTACAGGTAGCAATCCACTCCTCTGCCTCCCGGATGTCACTCACTCTGCTCTTCCACTCCTCCCTGGAAGGAACTTGCGGGCGCCTCCAGAATATGGGAAGCAGCCGCTTTGCTGCATTGAGCAAATGAGGCAGGACACTTTTTTTGTAGTGACCTGTTGGCATGGGAGGAATGTGTAGCAGGAAGTGAATCGGAGAGAGAGGTATGTCAATGCCCATAATTTCCTTAATTTGGCTTTTAATGTCTTCCCAGTACGGTTTGACTATGGGGCATTCCCACCAAATATGTAAAAGGGTGCCTTTTTGACCGCACCCTCTCCAACATAAGTCTGATACGGTTGGATATATTTTAGCCAGGTCTGCTGGTACCCGATACCAACGCATCAAAACTTTATAATTTGTTTCCTGTGTCTTAGAATCTATTGAGCTAGTTCTAGTAAGTTGGTATAGGGAAGAAAGTTGAGCAGGAGTAAAAACAGTATTAAGGTCTCGTTCCCAGGCCCTAACATATGGGGGCTTCACCACAGGAGAAGCCGAGCTAAGCAATTGGTACAGTTCGGAAATCATGTGTGTAAGTGGTTCTTCTATAATAAAAAGTTGCTCAAAAGGTGTAAGGGAAGAGATGTCTCTTATTGAATCTCCCTGTGTTTTGAAAAAATGATGAAGTTGTCTGTAAAGCCAGAAGTCCAGAGGGAAACTCCCTGACCGCTGTCTCAGAGTATCTAGGGGAATTAATTTACCGTCTCGCATTAGTTTTCCGCAGCTGGCACTATTCTCATCTACCCAGTGACCAAAAAAGGCCACCTTCTCCCCAGGGGGGAACCACAAGTAGCCCCCCAACGGAGCCAACGGGGACACAGGGGGTGACAGCGATAAGTTATCATTGAGTCGATCCCAAGATTTTAGAAGTTGGGTCGTTAGCGGTGAAGTAAAGGCCGACAGTCCCCTGTGCTCCCGGGCAAGCCACGGAGCATATGCTAGGTTTCTTCCTGCCATGCATTTTTCAAGAGAAACCCACACCTTGGATTGAGTATGAAAGCGCCAGTTCAGTATTCTTTGTAGGACTATAGCCCTATAGTATCTCTGAGCATCTGGGAAGCTCAGCCCCCCTCTATCTCTGTGACGACTCAGCAACCGAAGCGCAATTCTCGGTTTCTTGTTATTCCAAACAAAAGTGGATATCAGGGTAGATAATTGAGCAAAGAAGCTCTTAGGTAGGGCCATGGGTATCATTTGCATATAGAACAGGAATGACTTTAGGTTTTAGTATCACTTTAATAAAAATGTAAAAGCAGCTTAAACAAGTTAAAAACAATCGACTGCACTTGCAAGTCATTCTGAATGATCTCTGAAGTGTCTAAAATGGATGTAAAAAACAAAATGGTTTTGTCCAGCAAAGCCCATTATCACTGGTATTATTTATACAAAATAATAGACACAATAATCATTTAACTGTCTAAAGGGTTTGCAAGAGTATCCCAGAACAATTGGCAAACAAAGCTTTTGTCAGCAGACATTTTTCTCTTTACCACTAACAATGAAGAGTGTTTTCTTGACATCTGGAGAGAAACATTAAAAAAAGAAGTATGGCCAAAGATTTTTGGGCATACTTCTATTGTGGGTCACATGAGTGCAGTTTTTGATCCTTCCCGATATTGAGATTCTTATTTTTGTCTTTTCCTTTCTCCGGTTTATGCAGCAAATCAGAACAAACCTCATGTTTGCCATATTCTATGCAATTTCTTTTTATGCTTTTCCTTAGGTAATGTTCCTACAATACGTAGATGGTTGCACTAGGCGAAAACTTGACTGATAACCCTAGTGCCTTTGGTGGGGCCCTCCCCTGGGAGGGCTGCAGTGGGGGCCTGGGTGGCTTTACCCCTAGGTGGAGGTACGACAAGGGCCTTGAAGCCCCCCTCCTCTGGGGGGTGGAGCTGGTTGGGTCCTCGGTGGCCACTGGGCAAAGAGAGACGCCCTGGCGTATAGGGCGTAGACCTATAGCATGGGCTATGCTCCCACTCAGGTCAAAAGGAGGGAACCCCCCTTTGAACTGTATCCTTGTATGTTCTCACCCCCTTCCCTAACCCCCTTCCCATTTCCCCAGGTCTCCCCTGTTTCTATACTCAGACGTGTTGATGCATTTATCTCTGCGGCTAAATCTGCTACCTTACAAACCCTCTTTAATGAGGTACAGTTGACTTCGTTGTATTCTATATGTCAAAATAAAAAAATAAAAACTAAAAAAATATCTCCTTAGTCCTTTTGGAACTATTGGATGAATTGTATTACATTATTTTCAATGTATTATTGGAATAACAAACTCCAGAAGCACTGGAATAACCTGTGCATATACTGTACATTTTTAATGAAGCTATGCACTGTGAAGCTGTTTTAAAGAAAAAAAATACATGCAGACTGTATCCTGGGTGGGAAATGAGCCATAAAACCTCATGCTGCAAACCACAGTAGTTACCTGTAGGTACCGTGAATATCTCCTAAACTTGCACCGTTTAGGAGACATTCACTGTATCAGCACGTGCCAACATCAACACATGCGCACTGAAGAAACGGCTTGCTCGTGCCGTTTCTTCTGCTGCTGCGACGTCATCGTGGCTCCAGCCAATCATAGCGTTGGAGCCCGCGATACCCGGAAGTAACTCCGGGAGACATGTCGACGGCCACAGCTGTGTGCCGGGACCGCTGCGGGGGCTTCGATTTTAGGTAAGTATTTGATAATGAGCTAGTATGCAATGCATACTAGCTCATTATGCCTTTGTCTTGCAGGTTTTTTTTTTCCGTGGGTTTACAACCACTCTAAAGCCTCAAAACTGCCAATGGCATGATAATATTTTGTCAAGGAGCTGCCATATCAAAATTAAGCCACCATTAATACAAAGGTATAGAGGAGGAACCTTGGTGTATGACATACTGCATAAAACTAAGTGACATACAAGGCTATTGTTCAACTTTTACCTTATCAGCCATCACTGCTAGAAAGGCATCAAATACTTTATCAGCCACAGCAATAATGCACTGCATCATTCCTGCAAAAACATAGAAAAGGTGATCACATTTTAGGTGTACAGAATAATAAAAATTGAAAAAAATAACTTTCTTAATATTTTACTGATAAGACTGATGCACATTTTTGTGAAAGGTCCAATCAATCGGAAATGATAAATATGTTATTTTAATTGCCATAATGGTAATCTGACCTCACCTCTTCCTCTCTCTGTGTATGACCCGTACAATAGTGTATCTTGGGCACCATTACCAAGCTGCATGATTAAACCCCCCTCAATGTTTATGTTATTTTCAAAATACTGTAGCAAAAAATGAGATCAGCTTGGGTTATCTACTTTCCAAAAAGGGATCATTTGTGCCATTTTCGCACATTCCTGAGATTATTTCAAAAGAAAGTAAGGAAAACTTTTTTTTTGGTATTTTTTCCTTTTTATCGTAATAAAAATGAATAAAAAACTCAACAGTTATTAAATACCACCAAAAGAAAGCTCAATCTGTCTCAAAAAATGATATAAAATTAATTTGTGTACAATGCCGCATGAAGGAGTAAGGCTCCTTTCACACTGTGCAGACACCAGCAGTGTATCCACCTGCTCAGCAGGGGATCTCTTCACTGATCTTTGGATGACGGGTCTGTGTCCGCTTTGCTGCTGACCCCAGATGATGACCGTGGAGTCGAAATGCGTCGGGTGGACCTCCTGTTTGCATCGCTCTTTGTTATATACACGCTTTTTTCTACTCTTCCAAATGTGAGTGTTTTATTCTATTTTTAATAAATTGCCTTTTTTATACGGTATCACGCTATGTTAGCCCATCTTTTCATTGCATGATATATCCCTCCTGGCATTTACCTTCCACCCTCCTCACGAAGATTGGAGCCGTCAAGTCACTATTCAGTGACAGTCCAAGGTCGATTGATTGATACAGATCTAGGATCAGTTGTTTCCAACAGATGTGTTCAACCTAATAAGCTCTGCAGACTTGGGTGGTGTAAGCCCCGCCAAGTCAATAAGATCTGGCAAGCCTCCCCCTGTTTATTTTGGTGGTACTTCTGTTTTTTCCTTCACAGTTCATACCGGTGATTGGAATCCCCCATATGTCTAACGGGACTGAACATCTAATTGGATTTCTTTGGACTTTACAATTCACCATTTCTGTTTTTTGAACTTTGTTTATTGTGCAGTTATACTAGCACATTATTATACTAGCACATTTTTCAGAAATTATTCTCATTTTTTCTGAGTTTGAACTCACATTCATTATGTGTTAATCCTTATTTATTTGATGTGTTTCTGTTCAATATTAACACCCCACTTTCTATTTTTCACCTTATTTATGGTATAGTCACCATACTAGCACATTTTCATTATACCAGCATTTTTTTCTTATGTTTCTTTTTTAACGGGACTGCACATCTAATTGGATTTTTTTGGACTTTATAAATCACCATTTTCGTTTTTTGGACTTTGTTTATTGTGCAGTTGTTATACTAGCACATTATTATACTAGCACATTTTTCAGAAATTATTCTAATTTTTTCTGAGTTTGGACTCACATTCATTATGTGTTAATCCTTGTTTATTTGATGTGTTTCTGTTTAATATTGACATCCTAATTTCTAGCTCTCACCTGATTTATGTTAAAGTCACCATACTAGCACATTTTTTCACAATACCTGTATTTTTTCAGAAATTTCACTTTTTCTTTGGTTGATTCACATTTCACCATGTATGAATCTCTGTTTATTTGATATATTTATGTTTAAGTCACAGTTATATAATTTATGCAAATTTGCTTTTTTGCAACCTTAGCGCTGCACTTATTTATTTAACTTTATTATCTGCGTGAAAGGGGCCTGTCAGTCAACGTTTCAAATTGTTTCAAATTGAAAAATGTCCTGGCAATGAGGGGGTATTACAGGCTGGTACTCAAGTGGTTAAACTAGTCTCAATAAACTGTGAATGTAATAAGTAGGGATGCCAAATATTTACTACAAGAACAAGTGTGTTTAAATGTCATTTTTTTAGGCAGACCTGAACGGACGCTCCATCGACCTCTATGGAGCGTCGGATGTCAGCGGTGACATGTCCGCTGACATCTGACCCGCTCTGATCCGAAAAGTGTGACGGAGGAAAAACCTACTATTCCATCTGTCTGCGGATCGGGTGACGACGGACTCTACGGTCCATTGTCATTCGATCCCCCATAGGGGAGAGTGGCGTTCTGACAGGTCCGTCGCTGCACAGGACCTGTCATCTGCCTGCTCAGCGGGGATCGACAGAGCGATCCCCCGCTGAGCAGAGCGGGCTCCGTACACGGACACGTCCGTGTGAAGGAGCCCTAACTTCTGTCTTTGGTACAGGAATGTTGCCAAGAGGGACCAAAACAGCATTAAAAAAATAAAAATAAAAAAATAACAAAGTTTTTAACCTTCTCTACTCTACCAAAAATATTTTTATTGCTGCATCCTCATTGGAGAGATTTCCCCTCACTTAAGGTTTCAGGTACCATAGTCGCTGTCACAGGAAGTAAAATAAAACCTCTTCATTTGAGACACAGACAGCAAATAAAACCAAACAAAGGTTTTATCCCTTCCCTTCTCTGTGACAAGTTAGGAAAAGGTTGCATATAATTAAAGTGTACCAATTTCAATGCAACACAAATGAATGTCATAGCTACAATATAGTAAATTTGAGTTATGCAAAGAAAAGATTAATTTATAGCAAATAAAATCAACTCTCACCTGATTTGTCTTTCTGAATTGCTTTATCCTCAAAGTAAAAGAACATAACCTGGAAACGGTCCTTATCTGTGGAGTGCAAGACCCTACCAGGCAGGAAATGATTTCAGATTAAATAGAAATAATAGAAATAGAATAGGTTTAGCATGTGAGCAAAAGCAAAACTTCAGTGGATGTATGTTGGTGTGCTCACCTCATATGCTCCAGCCGATACACAGAGAGCAGGTAAGTGGACATGGCAAAGTCTAGTTTGTTGATATTTTGGCATACTTCTGGGGCTGGATCCAGCAGATTAATAATAGTGCTCCTTAGCTCATTTAGCTCTGCCTGCATGTAAAATATCAAAATCCATACAATTGTTTTGTACACAACACAGTAAGGCTCCATGCACACTAGCTTATTTTTAAGCTCCTAGCAGCTACTTTGAGCGTTTTTTTTCTGCCTCTAGAACCAAATAGTGTTATCCTGTATGTCAATGCATACTATTGTAGGTTAGAAGTGTTTTTCAAGCTTCAGCCTCTGGGAGCAGAAAAAAATACCTATTTTTTTTTTTTTTTTTTTGCGTTTCTGGGAGCAATTTGCCAACAGAGAAAAAGATGACAGCTCCTAGATGCTCCAATACGCTGTTAACCGCTGCTAAGCTCCGGTTTCCAGTTTTGTTTTCTTAGCCATTGGCCCACCTGCGCCCTTAACAACCAGTGAATAGTAGGTTGTTAAAGTGGTGTTCCACCCAAAAAAAAAATGCATAAATGTGCCAAAAAAAAAATTTGGAAAAAATTTTTTTTTACTCACCTCTAAATGCCTGTTGCTAGGGGATCCCTCGTAATCTGCCTTCTTCAGTGCCTGGGCTGGGGACATCACTTTCCCTCGGCACAGGAAGGGCTCAGCTCTGCCCCCTCCCTCTTGTTAATCATATGGGACACGTGACAGGTCCCATATGATTGCACTGCGCCGCTTGCACATGCGCAGTGGGTGCCCGGCTGTGAAGCCACAGCCGAGCGCCCACAGTTGCAATGCCTGCGCTGCCGAACAGAGGGGGAGACGAGCGGGGCTTCCGATCCCCCACATCGCTGGACCCTGAGACAGGTAAGTGCCCGATTATTAAAAGTCAGCAGCTGCAATATTTGTAGCTGCTGACTTTTAATTTTTTTTTTTTTAGTGGAGACTCCTCTTTAAGGGGCGGGCCGGCAAGCCGGCTGCCGCATCCTTAACAACGGATGACTCATCAGCTGTCAGCGGGGCTCCCCGCTGTATGTAAACAAAACAATTGCCGGCAATAAAAATTTTGGGGAAAAAAAACAGTTTGGGGAGCCCCCAATCCATACAGGTCTTTTCAGTCTGGTATGGATTTTAAGGGGAACCCCACGCCAAAAAACAAAAAATACAGCATGGCCCCCCTCAAAATCCATACCATACCATTATCCGAGCATGCAGGAAAGGAGGGGGGGTTCTTTGGAGCAGGAGGGCTGGTATGGATTGGGGGGGGGGGGTGTAGATCCCTACGCTGTTTTTTTTCTCAAATGTTATTGCCAGCAATATTATTTGCCCGCTGACAACAGATGAGTCATCCGTTGGGAAGGACGTGGCGGCTGGCTTGCCAGGCCTGCTCCTTAACAACCCGCTATTCACTGGTTGTTGAGGACGCAGTCGGTCACCTGCTCCTTAACAAAAATGCTAACACTCCTAAACACTTTTAAAAACGCTGGCAAAAAATGCTAAACATTAGAATTTTTTACCCAGCATGGTTTTGGTGGTTTTTGAGCATCTAGTGTGAATGAAGCCTTAATATTAAAAATTGGAAAAAATTGCTCACAGGTGTTACGGTGTCATTCTTCATTGCGGAGTTGTACTGCAGGACAGACCGCAAGGGTTCCTTACTGGGAAAAGTCAGCAAAGGAGATTTAGTTGCTATTTCACAGACTCCCTCATACCACTCTTCAGGCCACAGACCTGCAGTATAAAATAACTTGGCTGATGAGATTTAGAACTGTACACAAAACAGAGACAAACTCAACAAGACAACAGTTAAATGCAGTTCCAAGAGATATAGCAAGCCAGTTATACAGCACTACAATGATGTTATGTCTAAAATGGTGTGCCATCTTTTGCGGCATATATTCTTTGCAATTTTTTGGCAGAGCAGAGTAAGTGCATACTAGTAAACAGGCATTTTTTAAATGTGTTTTTCTGCCCTGTCCTCTTCTCTTTCCTACCTTTACCTATCTGATCCTTAGTTTTTCTTTATTTAGCCCTGGTTCACATTGATGCTACATTGAAATCGTGCTGAAGTAGTAGTACTTCAGCACGATTTCAAAGTAGCAGGTCAGCGCGATTTCAGGTGCTACTTGGCTGACATCTGTGCCACTTCATGCGCAGAGGTCTATGCAAATCGCACCTGAAATGGCAAAAATAGTGCAGGAACTTTTTTTTTTTCAAAACGGTGCAGCACCGCAAAGTCAGAGTTGCACCGATTTGAATGCTTCGATTGCCGACAATAGGGTGTGACTTGTCATGTGATTTGGAGCTGTCAAATCACATGACAAGTTGCACCGGTGTGAATGGGGGCTCAATAATAATTATTTAATAATAACTCTAACTAAATCTTAAGTTATCTAGTCCACATATAACTGTTGGACACCATGCTCTGCACAGCCTATATTTATTTGTGCCTCTGAATAATCATGTCTATTATTTTCCTGTTACTTGGTGGTCAGAATCATTCCCATTCCCTTGGGGAGATGTACCTCCATTGCTGCCCCAACAACACAAAAGTTTTGAGGGAATCGCACTGGGACATTTGTTCATACTCTGTTAGTAAAAATGCTTAAAATTGCGGTGTCCCTGTTACAGACTCCCCCCTCAGTTCCTGTTCATGGGAATCCTCAAAAAAAAACCATGAGAGGTTCTAAACTTTCCTTACGCAATCCAAAACTCACAAACATTTTGGATGAACTAAAGCTCCGCTGTAAGAAAAAGCGAGCAGGCAGGCTTTGATTGCAGAAGGCTTGCATGTGCAGATCAGCTTACAGTGCCAGTCTTTGAGTGTCGAGATTACTGCCTCCTGTGCATGTGCAGGAGTGACCTCATTCTGCACCGACAAATGAAGAGGCCTGAAGACTGGCTCTCAGACAATGCCGACACTGGCAAGGGACTGTTGAATAGATAAGTGTTGACCCTTCAGTTCTTAATATTCTAATATGTTGTGAATGCAACCCGTGGCAAAAATTATGGAATCACCAGTCCCTGAGGATGTTCCTTCAGTTGTTTATTGTTGTAGAAAAAAAGCAGATCACAGGCATGGCCAAAAACTAAAGGCATTTCAAATGGCAACTTTCTGGCTTTAAGAAACACTAAAAGAAATCAAGAAAAATAATTGTGGTGGCCAGTAACAGTTAGATTTATAGAACAAGCACAGGGAATAAATTATGGAATCACTCAATTCTGAGGAAAAAATTATGGAATCACCCTGTAAATTTTCATTACAAACACTAACACCTGCATCAGATGAAATCTGCTTGTTAGTATGCAGATAAAAAGGAGTGATCACACCTTGGAGAGCTGTTGCAACAAGTGGACTGACATGAAGCATGGCTCCAACACCAGAGATGTCAATTGAAAAAAAGGAAAGGATTATCAAACTCCTTAAAGAGGGTAAATCATCACGTAGTGTTGCACAAGATGTTGGTTGTTCACAGTCGGCTGTGTCTAAAACATGGACCAAATACAAACAACATGGGAAGGTGGTTAAAGGCAAGCATACTGGTAGACCAAGGAAGACATCAAAGCGTCAAGACAGAAAACTTAAAGCAATATGCCTTGAAAACAGAAAATGTACAACAAAACAAATGAGGAACAAATGGGAGGAAACTGGAGTCAACATCTGTGACCGAACTGTAAGAAACAGCCTAAAGGAAATTGGATTTACATACAGAAAAGCTAAAAGAAAGCCATCTCTAACACCTAAACACAAAAAAAACAAGGTTACAATGGGCTAAGGAAAGGCAATCGTGGACTGTGGATGATTGGATTTCTGTCTTGACGCTTTGATGTCTTCCTTGGTCTACCAGTATGCTTGCCTTTAACCACCTTTCCATGTTGTTTGTATTTGGTCCATGTTTTAGACACAGCCGACTGTGAACAACCAACATCTTGTGAAACACTGCGTGATGATTTACCCTCTTTAAGGAGTTTGATAATCCTCTCCTTTTTTTCAATTGACATCTCTGGTGTTGGAGCCATGCTTCATGTCAGTCCACTTGTTGCAACAGCTCTCCAAGGTGTGATCACTCCTTTTTATCTACATACTAACAAGCAGATTTAATCTGATGCAGGTGTTAGTGTTTGTAATGAAAATTTACAGGGTGATTCCATAATTTTTTCCTCAGAATTGAGTGATTCCATAATTTATTTCCTGTGCTTGTTCTATAAATCTAACTGTTACTGGCCACCACAATTATTTTTCTTGATTTCTTTTAGTGTTTCTTAAAGCCAGAAAGTTGCCATTTGAAATGCCTTTAGTTTTTGGCCATGTCTGAGATCTGCTTTTTTCTACAACAATAAATAACTGAAGGAACATCCTCAGGGACTGGTGATTCCATAATTTTTGCCAGGGGTTGTACTTTGTGTAATTTGAAAATTTAAAACATCATACAAAAAAATGGACTGTGCAGTATTTTGTGGTACAATTCGGTATCAAGATCAGATCCACGAAGACAAGAACAAAAGTTTTTGCAACAAGAAAAAGAGTAAGCCACTAAAATAGAATAAAAACAAAGTCACAGAAATTGGGTGTGTTATTACAGGGCCATGCCACTGAAGCTAAAGCCGTGACGTGCAAAACAGCTGTCACAACTCAAGGGCTTTTTCAGCATCCCTTATTTTGGACACTGGATAAATACCGTATGTAGCCCATAGGCTATATATATATAGATAAATAAATATAAATATATATATATATATATATATATATATATATATATATATATATACACACACACACACACACACACACACACACACACATTGTCTTGGGAGGAAGCTGTTTTACCAGCTGCATCCATGATCCTGGTATCAAAATTTTCAGTCAGCGACCAGCTCTCATGTAAAAGTGATCTGAGCGGCTCTACAGCCACCCAATCACTTTAACAGAGCTTGAAAAGGCCATCACCCTACTGTTCCCAGACTCTCTAGTCCCATTGTGGAGCCCGCGACCAATGAAAGCGGTCAGGTTGGCTGAGAACAGAGGAGAAAGAGGAACAGCCCTATCTCACCTATGACAAATAAAGCCGGAAATGACATGTATTACATCACTTCCCGTTTTGGTTCTTTGTTTACTTGCTGTTAATGGTTCACTGCCCAAACTATCACAAGGGATTTTGTTCATTTCTTGTAACAGCAATAAAGTTAAATAAAAAAATAAAGAAAGAAAAAGTGTAAATCAAATACAGTGAAGTAAATAATAAAATAATAGCATAAAAAAAAAAGTAATGTTCCCCCACCTCCCTGTGCTCACATGCAATTACGCATGTAGCTCCGGCACGCATAGGTAAACAGTGATTGCACCACACAATGGAGGTATCACCACGAACGTTAAAGTGAGAGCAATAATTCTAGCACCAGAGCTCACTTTTTACTCTAAACTGGTAACCTGTGAAGGCTTTAAAAGCATCGCCTTTGGAGATTTTTAGGTACCATAGTTTTACACCATTTCACAGGAGTAAAAAATGTAAAATATTGACAAGTTTGGTATCTATTTACTCAGCACAACATAATATTTCATATTTTACCAAATGCGTTTTATGTTGTATTTGTGTGCATTTAAATGCATTAAACTGTATTTTCCTGAAAAAAAAGATATCTATTTATTTTTAAGCCCGGGTTCACACCTATGCGAATTAGAGGTGCGTTTCCGCACCTCTAATTCGCATAGCAGGAGAATGTGACTGGCTCCCTATGGAGCCGGTTCACATATCTCCGGGGCGGCTGCGGTGCGCACTGCACAAAAACGCTGTGCGTCTTTGGCTGCGTTTCAGGGCCGAATTCAGGCATAGAATCGGCCCTGATTCGTCCCTGAAACGGTGAACAGGGACGCACAGCGCTCCTGTGCGGTGCGCAGCGTATTATGGTGTGAACCCGGGCTTAATGTTTGGAGTCTCTAAATAATTTCAGGCATGGGCCACAAAGGCACATATCATCCAACAGATATAGCATTTCTTTAATTTAGAGACAATATGAAATAAGAGTGGGTTTAGTTGACTAGGAAAAACAATCATGCATACAACAAAACCTAGCCTGTAAATAAGCCTAGAGAAATGCTGTTAGAGAGACCAGGTGTAGATGGACTATCTTAGAAGGTGAAAAGCAAAAGGAAGAATGAAGAAAATGTTTTTGGCATTTATTCAACACTAATATTACCAAAATACAGTGAGAACCTGTATGGTAGCTATAATTTACCTGATCCCTCCACTGCAAAGCCCATAAGAACAGAATATAACCAGAAGTCTCTGAACAGCTTTTGTAGTCGTGGCTTGGCCTCTTTAATGGGTTGTAGTCTTCGAGTTAGCTGAAAATCAAGTGCAGGAAAAATAAATGTATATCATTACATAATGGTAAATCAAATACTAGTTACAGAACATACACAAAATGCAATCATAGTTCTTTACACATATTACTAAATTACACCCCAACATCAGTATAGGGCAGGGGTGCCCAACCTTTTAGAGTGAGGGCCACTTAAGCGACTTGGTAACCAGTCACGGGCCACAATGAGCGGAGCGGGGGGACGACTGGTCCGTGTCCACTCTGCATATGCAGAGCAGACAGGGACACAGCCCGCTCTGATCCGCCCAGACGGAAAGGGATAGATCCCCTTCTATTTTTTTTTTTTTTTTTTTTTAGAGGATCGGATTGGAGGTAGGCAGGTGTAAACAGACACAAATTTGTTTACATCTGCAGCTCCATGGAGGCGAATGGAGGGTTCGATTGGGACCACCTGAAAAATGGACAGGCGGACCGGATCAGACTAATCATGTGAAAGGGGCCCAACGCTGATTTCACTCCGATGCGCTGCAGTGCAACTGTGGCTTTCCTGTGGGTTAGCTGCACTTTGCCATAGACTTCTAGTATATCCTGCAGGTGTGATGCACTTCATGAAAGCCCACCAAAACTCCTGCTTTCAGGAGTTTTAGTGGGCTTTCAGAAAGCGCACCAAACCCACAGGTAATAACAGAAGTCTATGGCTCAGTGCAGGTAACCCACAGGTGCACCTGCGGAGCAGTTTGAAAGCAGCCCAGTAACCACTGCAGAAGAGATGTGTCCATATATACACTGTGATTTTAGAATATAAATTGTCCTTTAATAATAATCTTCTATTTAGGAGTCTTCCTTGCTACAGATATTTCCGGCACTTGCTGTCCCAGTCGGAATCCAGTTGGTATCACTCTACCTGTGACACAAGCCGGCCATATACAGGAAGCATCAACTAATGCAGTTCTGCTCCCTCCTCCGCCGGTTCCATTCAGAACACTGATTCTCTGGGATGGTGGGTCGGGAACCCGTGATCTGGGCTTGCCGACCCACTATCCCAGAGCAGGAGGTCAGGGGCCACAACAGAGGGGTTGGGCACCCCTGGTGTATGGTATATCTAGACCATCTTTCCAGGACATGTTGAAACATGGCTCTTCTTGCAATATGATAAATTGGAAGTCTCAATAGAAAGCAAAGCTGAACGATTTCATAGGTGCTTTGGTAGAGTGCATAATATATTACATTATTAAATTCCACTGTGGAAATTAAAGCCATAAAAACTTTGTCAAAGACACGCTAAAGCCGGCCATAGTCAGTTCGAATCATGTATGGGCTGGCTAAATGTACCCAAGTTGATCGATAGATCAAGTCCTATATAGATAGTCTTATAGCCGTTACCAATACTCACTGTGTTCTCACAGGGAGAACACAACGGCTCCACGGGAGAGATTCCCCCATCAACACAGTTTGTGTTGATGGGGGGATCGAGCGATTTTCTTTCCTGCAACCCATCTATGGTCGGCTTAAGACTTCCAGTTTTGCATACAGAAGGAGGACATGGGAGATGATGCTGAATAGAGCAACAAAGGGACCGAAAAAAACATAGGGGAGGAGAGGACAGCTACAGAATTAATTTTAATCCTTTGTTTACTTCATAGATCTATACTGGGCCAGTTCATTAGACAAAAAAAAATATATTGGGGCGTGTTGTGACATCATTAGAAACCAGAAGTTTACAAAATATTTTAACAAATATACATATACACACACTACCATCTCCATCTCCTCACTACCTCCTTGAGGTTTAGTCACCATTTATCATTGGGTAAAAATAATGAAGCAATATGGTTACTTACATTAGATATTTTCAGCAAAAAATAAAAGCATGTCGTGTTTAACCGCTTGCCAACTGCCTTACGCAGATATACTGCGGCAGAAGGGCTCGTACAGGCAGAATCACATTCCTGTACATTGCCCTTTAAGAGGCGGCCTTGCGGGCACGGCAATCTCCGTGAGTCGGGTCGCGGGTCCCGCTGACTCGATCACTGTGGGGATACCAGCAATCGTCTCACGGAGAGGAAGAACGGGGAGATGCTAATGTAAACAAGCATCTCCCCGTTCTGCCTAGTGACAGTGTCACTAATCTCTGCTCCCTGAGTTCTAGTTCTTTTGTTCTGAGTTCTGTTATGTTTTGGTGTTATTCAAAATAAATAAACTTTATGTTAACCTAATGCACACTTATTGGCCATTTGATAGTTAACTTATCAAGTTTTTGTTGTAGGGGTTATTAAACAAGTATATAGAAATAGTTGCAAATTAGGATAGCATATATAAGATTTAACATGAAATAAAAAATGTATATTTAATTCAGTAACATATTTCCTGCACAGACAGAACGCTAATGCCAAGCTGTTTGTTATTGTGTAGTGGTCTGCTGAATACAGGAAATAAAGAAGGGGTGGGTAGCAGGGAGGGAACTAGGGGGCCCAGCAGAAGGAAAGGACTTTGGCTGACCAAGCATTTCTCTGTCTGTTTGAAGTATGCTGTTTACTCTGTGGGCGACAAAGGTTATGTTTTAGCTCTTTTTAGTGCATTTAAAATATTCTAGGACTAGGAATAGTCACCAGGGCTGTCAGGTAAGGGCACTTTTCAGAAATCATGTTTGATATAAGTGAATAAGATGCATAATTCAATGTTTACTATACTGTTGCTATGCTATCATTCATTACCATTTTTCATCTGCAAACAGCAAAATGCAGCTCAGTCCACTTCTCTAACTTTTATGTTTCTCTTACACAGCTGACTCTGGTGTTCCTTTAAAAAATCCTAAACTCAGTGGTTTCCAAAATGAATCTCCTCTACTTTACCACAAGTTTGCTACTAATTTCTACAGCATTATGTGGTGTTAAAGACCTAAGGGATCATTATGAGAGCAGAAATGGAGCTGTGGGAGCACGAAGTGCTTCACCCCAAAATGCAGAAAGCCTACAGGATGACACTGTGACCAACGACCTTATTCCTGAAGGAGATGATGAAGAGGACTATCTGGATTTTGACAAAATACTTGGTGAAGATGAAGAAGATTATACAGACATCATTGATGTTCTTCCAGAGATCAAGAGTACTGAAAAAATACCAGGGAATATATATGAACTTTTCCCAGGAAAAACAAGGATTCAAAGGCTGAACATAATCAATGCCAATTTTGGCTTTGATCTTTATCGATCCATAAAAGAAACCACAAATGCAACAGAAAACATCCTATTAGCACCAGTTGGTGTATCTACAGCACTGGCTACAGTATCACTGGGTACAAAAGGGCAGTCTCAGAGCCAAATTCTATCTACTTTAGGGTTCAAGGATTTCATTAATGCTAGTTCAAAATATGAAATCTTAACAGTTCATGAAGTCTTTCGTAAGTTAACTCACAGACTCTTCCGCAGAAACTTTGGCTATACCTTAAGAGCAGTTAGTGACCTCTACATAGAAAAAGACTTTGCCATTAGGGAGGACTTTCAGAATAACTTGAAAAACTACTACTTTGCAGAGGCTCAGATTGGCGACTTTGAAGATAAAGCATTCCTCAGTAAGATCAACCAACGCATTCACAAGCTCACCAAAGGCCTGATTAAAGAAGCACTCTCAAACCTAAGCCCAGATCTTCTGTTGTTACTTGTAAACTGCATCTACTTCAAAGGTAAGAATTTTTAGTAGCTGGCTAATTAAGTTTATGCATTATATTAGCACATTTTAGTGTGGGAGATATAGCCAGCTGGCTATATTAGGTATAAACACAGTAAATTATATAAGAGTCAACATCAAAACCATGATGCTACCTAATATACTTTAGAATTTCAGGAAAGGGTGAAAAAGGTACTAGGTTAAAATACCCCTGTAATGAGAGCAATATGCAAACTGCCAATGCAGATCTCCTTTTGAAAATCATAGTTAACTGGCTGTTTGTGGCTTAAAAACTTGAAGTCATTTACCCAGAATAAGGCTGGATCAAAATTCGATCCATCTATGGCCATTCCTGCTTGAGAAGCTGATCTAATGATTAGCTTCTCTCGAACGGGGCAGTTGAAAAACTTTAATTCTGCAAGCACATGCAGCCAATCCGCTGCAGCACTGATCAGTGTATTCTGACAGCAGAGGAGTCCCAGCTGTCAGAATACAATAGCACAGTGGAGAGGATTTCTCCATCCACTTTGAATGTGTGGATGGGGGATGATGGCCAGCCCAAGCACACAGGTAAAGGAATCAGAGCAAAACCATACTTCCTCATCTGCATACTTATTCTAGGTCAAGGATGAAAAAAAATATACAGAATCAGCATGGATATCAGGCAAATAGCAAATTTTAGAAAGGTCAACAATACAGTTTATATGTGTTCTTAAAAGGTTACACAAGTCCGTGAACATAGTCCATGGTAATGCAATGCAGCTGTCATTTTCACAATTATAGTATATATCAAATGTAAATCTTGCATATATATGAATGGCATACAGATGAACAAACTCTTTCTTTTATTTTTTAATAGGAACTTGGGAAAATAAGTTTCCAGCAGAGTATACCCATAATGCAAATTTTCGTGTGAGTGACAAAGAAATTGTGAAAGTGCCCATGATGAAGACCAAGGGAAACTTCTTAGTAGCTGTGGATTCTGAGCTGGACTGTGATGTTCTGCAGCTGCCATATGTTGGCAACATCAGCATGCTAATAGCTATGCCACATAAACTGTCTGGCATGAAACTCCTTGAGAAGCAGCTCAATTCACATGTGGTAGAAAAATGGCAGAAAATTATGACAAACAGGTAAGCCTGCAAAAAGTTATTAAAATTATGCATCAGCAGAGCTGTTTATTATTTTGCTGCAGGACACTATCCTGACATCTAAAGATGGCCATGCACTGATAGAATTTTTTGTTCAAGCTGTAGGCTGAATGAAAAAAATCTAAGAGATTCCTTCATCTATGCTATACAACACAGATGGACGAATCCCCATGCCAGGCTATTGTATTTCAACAGCCAACACATGCAGCCCTCAGAATACTTGAACAGCAGCTGCAGCTCATCAGTCAACAATTTTACACACAGGTTCCCCCGACTTTTCAATCGAAAGAGGTCAGGTGTGACAGTGCCGACAAGGTCACTCATGAAGCAAATATGATAACTGTATGGCCAGTTTAAAGTGGTATTAAGCCCATAAGCAAATATTTAACTGCTTACCAACTGCATGTGGAGGCCACATTAGTTCTCTTTTTTAGGCTTTCGTTCCTTTATTTTTAACTGGTGATCCAGCCAGTAAGTCTGTCCTGCAGATGTAGCAGCTAGGGGGTTGATGCAAACCATTTACCACTGACAGGGGTGCTTACAATGATCATCTTTCATCTATGTAAAACCTTTATCCCAAGGAACAAAATGGCTGCTGTAACTTGCTCAGAAAGTGTTAGCGGGAGCTTAGCTTCATTTTGCTTAGTGTATCTAAATCTGCTAATACATCCAAATCTACCTTCCACCAGACTGACAATGCAGTCATCCAAAGGTGTCTCTGTTGCTCCGTCATCCAGAGTGTAGAAACACTAATATAGGAGTTGTGTTACTGGCTGGATCACAAGGGGAAAAAGCCTAAAATTGGAAAATGAATGCAGCTACACCTGCTAATGATTGGTAAGCTGTAATATATTACATTATTAGTTTTGGTTTTACTACTGCTTTACGGCATCCCGATAAAACAAATCTGCTTCTGTACGCCTCAAGTTTACCAAGAGCTCTATTTATACTTATGGAAAAGTCATCGACTTGTGGCCTTAATGGTTAGTGGCCTTTCCATTGTGATGAATGAAGAATAAAGAAACAGAGCCTAGCTGAGAGACTCTCTGTGGAGAGGCTGTGCAGGACCCAGCAGCCACAGAGTGAAGATCGCTCAGGTTAGTGGATAGGTATGTTTAATACTTGGGGTTCCTAAAGTACAGTTATCCTTTAATATTTGCCTATTTACAAGAACAGTTTACAAGAACATTATTTATATATATTTTAGGTTACATTACAAAATTAAGCTATTGTATTAATTTTACATTTGTTCCTAGGACAAGGGATATTTATCTTCCTCGCTTCAAGCTGGAAAAGAACTATAACTTAAAGGATGTTCTCAGCAACATGGGAGTGAAGGATGTGTTCACTGCCAAGGCAGACTTCTCAGGCATTACTAATGAAGATATCAACATTGGCCTGGTTAGTATCTTCAGCTTCTCATACATATGACTTTTACAATGCAGATTATTTAAAAAACATATATATATATCATATGCATTAAAGAAGAACTGTTTGCATTGCCCATCACAACAGTTAGCATTTACTATTACTGGTCAAACTCAGTCCAATTTTTTGCTATGTGCCATCATCTCATTTTTTGCTGTGGTTGCTGCCATCTGCAGTTTAATTAAAGTGTCAAAAAAAAAAACAAAAAGAAAAAAAAAACACCCCTTTACTAGAGGGCAAGAACACAGGGGTAGATTTACTAAAGCTGGTGCATTCAGAATCTGGTGCAGCTGTGCATGGTAGCCAATCAGCTTCTAACCTCAGCTTGTTCAATTAAGCTTGGGCAATAAACTGGAAGCGGGTTGGTTTCTATGCAGAAGTGAGCTTGATTTTGCACTCTCCAGCTTAGTAAATAAACCCCATAGATTTATAGAGATTAAAAGTCTCTAATTTGATATTTTGTCTCAAACATGTCGATTAATGCTTGTATAATAACCACTTTACTACATAGTTGGTGTCAGCAACACCGTGGTGTAATTTCTAGCCAAAGCTGCAATTTACATGGCAGTTCCTATTTCGTTTTTTGTTTAGAAGATTGCAAATCTTCTAAAGAAAATCGAGAAGAAAAGCATATAGTAATAGCTACAATCAGAGAATAAAAAGGTAAGGTAAAAATGTTTGTCCTAAACAGCATATGATTAAAAGCTAGAACAGGCCACATAAACTAGCTAGCAATAACTTTTACTATATAGTAATCTACACAATTTGATTACAGCATGGCAGCATGCTGGAGCATGCTATAGGCTTGCGTTAATTGGCTTTTGTTTACATCAGAACATAACGCAGGTCAGAATCCCTAATATAATTAATGTCATTTTGTAACTTTGTCCAGAGTGCTTTTTTAACTGTTCTCTCTGACAAACTACTTTGCAGTTTCAACAACAAGGGAGCATCACCGTGAACGAAGAGGGAACACAAGCTGCCAGTCTTACTACCGTGGGCTTCACGCCACTTTCCATACAGACACGCTTCATTGTGGACCGTCCCTTCCTTTTTTTCATCTATGAACATCGCACCAATTGCCTTATTTTCTGTGGAAGAGTGTCCAACCCCACCAAGTCCTGAACTGGTTTCACAACTAAGCACTGGGCTTTATAATTTTACTATTTATGTAACTGAGAAGGGCAACTACATACGAAATGCCTACTCAGCATGCTCATTAGACATAAGTGTAAAATAGTCTTTATGAGGAACAGCACATACAGAATTACAGATTCAGCTGCTAAAACCTTCACCAAAATGTATAATGACCTTAAAAATGTAGAATTCTATTGTATTTGCTCAAGTGCCATATGTAAAAACAGATTTGTCACTTTGCAATACAGACCTGTTTATAAGAGACACTTGTTTGCAAGAAAGCCAAGCTGTTTATTATATTTTTGTGAACTATACCATGTGAAGTGTTCAAAACATTTTTCAAAACTCTACTAATGAAAAATAAATGTCTTCAATCTAGGCGTTTGTCAACTTAATGTGGAATAAGTCTTTTAACAGCAAGTTAGAAGGGGAATTGTCTAAAATCAACATAGAAAGACTGTTTCTGAATAGCTAACGGTTTGGGCTGGGATATTTTTGAACTGCTGGGTTTATGCAAGCTTGATAAATATTTGCTCTGCTTCTACCAGTGTAACCATTGACCCCACGTCAAGTGTCCTCTGAGCTCTTAAACTGAATAGTTGCAAAATAGTTGAGTATACAGTGTTAAAATGTATAAACTCAATTACCTTTTATTATAAGAATCTGTCCCTTGTAATTCCTCTTTTTTTTCTAAACATTGGACTGTTACCCCAAAGAAACCAACATAATTTCAAAAGGGGTTTATAAGACAAAACAAGTATATTGAAACAAGATGGTAAAAGGTGAAGGAAAAAGGGGGAAAATACTTATGGACCACTGTTAGTTTGACATCTATTTACCAGAAACAATAATTATTCCACAAATTTAAATTTGCAGTTCCTAAGAAAAGAAACATCTGTGAGTATCTTTCAGGAGAATAAGGCCCCTTTCACACATGCGGACCGTATGTCCGTATTTCATCCATCCGTTTTCGGATGAAATACGGACATACATGCATCCCTATGGGATAGCGGGTGTCAGCGGATGTACATCCGCAAACACCCGATGTCCTCCGGGTCCACTCTCGTCCGATTCTGCGAGACGGTCCGTGTTCCTCCGATCCCCTATAGGGCAGAGCGGAGATCTGACAGGGCGGTCCCTGCACAGTGTGCGGGTCCCGCCCTGTCATCCGCCGGCTCAGCTGGGGAAAGCGGAGCGATCCCCGCTGAGCAGCGGATGTTCACGGGGCGGATCAACACGGATCCGTCCCGTGTGAAAGGGGCCTAAAGCTCCTAACATTCCCAGTTTCTCTCATTTTTATTCTCAGTTTAAAATAGTGGTCAGTAATCAAAACTTTCAAATGACTGAGTCATTTGAAAAGTGGAACCAAGCAGCCCCAAATCCCAGGGGATGCTCAAATATTGAAACTTTGACACTTTTAGGCAATGTTGACACCTAGAACAAAATTGGTAGGGGGCGCTTAATGTGAAACTCTCTATAAATGGGAGTTAAGAAAGTGAAATTAAAAAATATAGAAATTATTATTAATATAGTATACAAGTGAAAAAACACCAGCCTGCCTACTTAAACAGTGACAAATTTGTCTCACTGACTCAATTAGTCTGCATTGCAAACAAATTGAATCTGCTTGAAACAAAAACAGCAATCCTGTGCACATAAATGCACACATCAAACAGTCCTCAGGAATGTGATCGTGATAAATTGCCTTATATGTGAACGCAATCGTCCTGAGAATAACCAGTGGAAAAAATACATAAAAAGTCCAAATCATGATGAATCTTCTATAAATCTTCCAATCCTGGAAATAAATGGAAACCCTTCATCGACTATACCATCACCCAAATGTGCTCAATATAAGGGTGGCAGCTTACCAGATGATGTTGACCTAATTACTGAAAAAAAGGACAAATGAGCATTAGCAAGATTTTGCTTGCTACAAGTATGTAGACTGTAGACTGGATAATCCCCTCACTCCATCAGGGATCACGGATGGGATATGGAAAAGAGCGAGGAAAACCAAATAGTGTAATCCCATTTATTAAAAAAGATAAAATACAAACAGAAAGCCAAATGGCTGCTTACAGTGTTGGTGCCATCGCCCAGCACTGACGCTGAAAGCGTAACCAAAGATAAATGAATGTCCCGCAATGAGAGCTGGCGTGCGTTCCACCTACGACGGAGGACAACCAGAGGGACCGGATGTGATGTTGTAATGTGACCAAGTACCGCCTCCAGAAGTACCGCCTCCATCAAATCCGGTCCCTCTGGTTGTCCTCCGTCCTAGGTGGAACGCACGCCAGCTCTCATTGCGGGACATTCATTCATCTTTGGCTGCGTTTTCAGCCTCAGTGCTAGGCGATGGCACCAACAATGAAATCAGCCATTTGGCTTTCTGTTTGTATTTTATCTATTTTAATAAATGGGATTACACCATTTGGTTTTTCTCGCTCTTTTCCATATCCCGTCCGTGATCCCCGATGGAGTGAGGGGATTATCCAGTCTACAGTCTCCATACTTGTAGCAAGCAAAAATAGGATTTTTAAAACAGCTTACCTGTAAAATCCTTTTCTTTGAAGTACATCAGGGGACACAGAGCCATAGTAGTTACTATGTGGGTTATAGGCCACCTTCAGGTGATGGACACTGGCACGCCCTAAGACAAAAAGTGCACTCCCTATATAACCCATCCCACTACTGAGAGTACCTCAGTTTTGTAGCAAAGCAATACACGTGTATACCAAGAAGGGAGGGACCTCTGTGTCCCCTGATGTACTTCAAAGAAAAGGATTTTACAGGTAAGCTGTTTTAAAAATACTATTTTCTTTTCATAGATCAGGGAACACAGAGCCATAGTAGTTACTATGTGGGATGTCCCATAGCAATGCCAACTGAAGGGAGGGAGACACAACAAAAGTAGGGCACCAAGAGACAAGAGGACTTATACTGCAGCCTGCAGTACACTGCGCCCAAAGGCGATATCCTCATGACCTTTTACATCTACTTGATAGAATCTGGTAAATGTATGGATTGAAGACCAAGTTGCGGCCTTGCAGATCTGAGCCATGGAGGCTTGGTGATGCACTGCCCAGGAAATACTAACAGCCCTGGTAGAGTGCGCTTTAATATGAAAAGGAGGAATTTTCCTCTTTAAACCATAGGCTTGAACAATCACTTGACGAATCCCTGTAGAAATGGTAGATTTCGACGCCGCCTGTCCCCTTTTAGGACTATCTGGCAACGCAAACAAAACATCTGTTTTACGAATCTGAGCAGTCGCTTTTAAATAGACCTTGACCGCTCCCACCACATCAAGAGAATGTAGTGACATTTCTTCCATAGAACTGGGTTCTGGAAAAAAAGAAGGCAGAACAATATCCTGGTTTAAATGAAAACCTGACACTACCTTAGGATGTGAAAATTAGGATGAGGCCGCAATACAACCTTATCCTTATGAATAATCAAATATGGCTCTTTACAGGAAAGAGCAGCCAACTCTGATACTCTCCTTGCAGAAGATATGGCAACCAAGGAAACTATTTCCCTCGTCAAGAGGATCAAGGGAATATCTTGAATTGGTTTAAAAGGCTGTTTTTGTAAAGCAGACAGGACTAAATTTAAGTCCCAAGGGTTCAGGGGTGACTTAACTGGGGGATTAATCTGAGTTACCCCCTGAATAAGGTAACAAACCAAAAAGTATGAAGCAAGCGGTCATGGAAAAAACACCGATAAGGCCGACACCTGGCCCTTGATAGTGCTCAAGGCCAGCTTCATTACTGATCCCATCTGTAGGAACTCAAGGATCCTACCTATAATATATTTCCTGGGGTGCCAACCCATGGATTCACACCAGGAGACGTTTGCCTTCCAGACTCTATAATATAGGATTCTGTAGGCTGGCTTCCTAGCATTAACCAAAGTAGAAACTACTGAAGCTGATAGCCCACGGACCTTTAGAATGTGGGTCTCAATAGCCAAACCGTTAAATTTAGTGTTTGTAAGGTAGGATGGAACACTGGACCTTGCGAGAGAAGGTCTGGCCACAGGGGCAGGGTCCAAGGGTCCCCTACCGCCATCCTTATGATCTCAGCAAACCAAGATCTCCTGTGCCACGCTGGGGCGACCAGAATCACCTCCTTTCCCTCTTGCTTGATCCTGCGTAGGAAACGCGGAAGCAGCAGAACAGGAGGGAATGCATAGATCAGTGAAAACTGATCCCATGAAAAGACCAAGGCATCTGTTCCGTATGCCATCGGATCCCTTGTCCTTGACACAAAGTTGTCGATCTTGTTGTTGGACCTGGACGCAAACAGATCCACGTCCGGAACTCCCCATTTTTGGCATATTGACATAAAGATGTCGGAGTGAAGGAACCAGTCTCCCGGGAACAATTGTTGGCGACTCAAGAAGTCTGCCTGCCAATTCCCCATTCCTGGAATGAAAACTGCTGATAGGCAAGGGATGTTGTTTTCTGCCCAAGACAGAATATGATTCACCTCTCTATGGGCCGCACGACTTCTCGTGCCCCCTTGGTGATTGATATAAGCCACAGCTGTGGCATTGTCAGATTGGATCCTGACAGGATAATTCCGTAGTCTGAGTGTCCTAATCAGTACCTTTAAGGAACTGATTCTTTCCTGGGGCAAAAATACCCTTTTCTGGACTGTATCCATCATCATCCCTAAGTACTGCAATCTCCTTGATGGCTTTAAGGAGGATTTTTCTAGGTTGAGGATCCAACCTAAAGTATTCCAGCTAGCTGACTGCGGTGACCAGACTTTGGTTTAAATGGGCTACCGATTGATCCAGCAAGAGTAGATCGTCTAAGTAGGCTAGTATCATTATACTTTGAGCCCTTAACCTGGCTAAAGGAGGAGCCAGGATCTTTATAAACACTCGAGGTGCAGTAGCTAGCCCGAAAAGGTAGAGCTACAAACGGGAAATGAAGATTTTCTACCTCGAAGCATAGAAATTTCTTTTGAGTGGGGAAGAGTTTAGATCTTTGAGATCCAGAATGTCCATTTGGATTTAACCAAACCCCAACCTCTGCTCTTACATGGGGACCACCATGACCACTTTTGCCCAAAAAAATTGTCCAACGCTTGAGATAAAGACTTCTTTTTCTCTGGATCCTTAGGAACGTTTTGATCTGAGAAAGAACGAGGAGACGGGAACCTATTGGAACTCCAGCTTGTATCTATTGAGGAAGTCTCCTATTCGTCTTCCTGTCAGATCCTTGAGAACTGCAGAAGAATTCCCCCTACTGAGCGAGCGGGGCGCCTCCTCATAAGTAGGCTTCAGTACCTTGTAGGTTTCCTCCCCCAAGACCTCTTTTGTCCCTGGGGTTAATTCTGAGGATTACCTTTTGAAAATGACAGTGGAAGCCATCGTGACTGCCTGGAGGCTGATGCCCCTGGCACAAAAGAAGGAGCTTTAAAAATGAAAATATATTTACTCCTTTACTTAAATGGCAAAAGGGGGTACTTTTCCCACTAGAATTTCTTTGGATGAATTATCCAAACATTCTCAAATAGTTGTTTCACTGCAAAAGGAAGACTAGTCAGGAGCTTCTGCATGGTGAAAGGAAGTTTATCCTCCGCTGACATGCGTTCCCGCACTCATGCGTTTAGCGGTTTGTGTTAGCAACAATGAGCACAGAACCATGTATAGCACCTGGTATTCCCAGGCGGTCTCCCATACAGGTACTAACCAGGCCTGACCCTGCTTAGCCTCTGAGATCAGACACTTTCAGGGTAATATGGCCATAGGCATCTCAGCAGTTGTGCGTTTGGCTAGTTTATAAGCAAGCGCCTGCATGAGGACCTTGTGGAGGTTCTACAATATAAACTCACAAAGCAATTATTGCAAACATAAAGCTGCCAGATCCTGGGCCTGTTGAGCAGGATACCTGAACACCTGTTAAACTGGCCTCACGATTAAGCAATTACTGTCAGCGCAGGCTGCTCAATCTGTCAGAGAAAGAAGTGTATTTTTTAACAGGAATTCCAATATTTTATCCGTTGGACGCCTAAGCATTTGAGCATTGTCTGCCGAACAAAAGCTCATATTCACAGATATAGCAGCGTTAATTGCTGGTATACTATACTTAGTAAATTTCCTTCATCATAGGATAAAGTGTAAAAAACTTTTTCAGGAGGAAAAATAATGTTTATCTGGGAGATCCTCTCAGATACAAAAAAGCTTTTCCAACAATAATGGACAGGGAAAGGCATGTGCAGTTTGAGGAGGCTTTAGCGAACCCAAACACTCAGTTAAGGGAGCATAAATGTGGAGCGGACCATACAGCATGAAATTGCACCATCAAACTTAAGATTGAAACCAGCTGATTCTCCCACATTTGACACCTCAGAAGAGGAGTCATGAGCCTCACCACAGTCCCCTGAGGGGGATTCGTCTTCTCCCGCCCCTAGTTCCTCAGTTTTAGACTCCTGGGCAATGGAAGAGAACCTGTGTGATTAAAGTCACTAAACTTTTGTTTTTTAAAAACCCATCATAGCTGAGGGAAAAAAAGATCTTTTGGCAAAATACACAGGGGCTGCAGTGTTGAAAACAGTTGTAAACATTTCATGGCCCCGATGCTCATTCTAACCAGCCACTCCCTCTCAGGGGAGGATGCCATTTCTAGAGATGAGTAAGCTTTCCAAATCTTTGAGGGGGACCCTTTTAGCTCTATTTTGGGGGTGTTTTAAGCTCCCTTCTGACCTTAGCCCGATGCACAAAGCAGAGGTACTATCAGAAGAAATCGCATCCACTGCTTGAGCAATAGCCACTGCTATTAATGCTCAGCCTCATGCAAATAGTAAATGTGTTAAGCAGGAAATGCCTGTGTCACCAAAACCTCTTTCAAGCTCCCTTTGCTCTCATGTCTCTGCGACAATTTTGTAGCCAGCACAAATGGAGTTTTTTGTTAGTTTTTTTAAAAAACACTCCCACGTTGTAGGTTGCCAACGCCGCGCTAAGCCTCGCCCCACCTCGCATCGCGCCCCCCTCCTTTCTCTTTCAAAAAGAGTTTTCCCGCGCAAGCACGGGCCTCCAATCTGAAGGGATAGGCTTGTGTGTGAGGGAAGGATGGCGTGGAGGAGACCTGGAAGCCGCCCCATGTAGGGGCGGTGAAAGAAAACTGCATTGCCGATAGTGTTCAGTTCTCCCTTATACTCAGCCTCATGAAGAGGGGAAGAGTTCAGACCAGGTAGGAGTGTGTGGAGGAAGCAAAAACCCCCCAAACTAACCAGAGGTCTGCCTACTGGCTGGAGAAGAAGAGTCTGCTGCTTCTGTGACACAGCATGATCTCTGAGCAAAGCATGAGAAGGTACATGCTCCATACAGCCCCCAGTGGTGACACTTAGGCATAACAACATTTACTTTGAAGGAGACAATTCATAAGAAAAATTAAAAAATTACTTAGAAAAACTCCACTTACCTTTCCCGCCGCAGGGTTTTCTGTGGTAAACCAACAGACCCACTCTTCACCCTTCACGGTGGGTTCCGTTAAACCTTCAGGAGCTGGGGATCCTCGAGGAAACCCACAATCCTGGACCTGCAACAGCACCACCGGCAGTAAACTTTATGGCCTTAATACCAAAAAGTACTGGATTCCGGGGTCCAGCTCTCAAAAGAGAAGCATTCACAGACAAAAACCTTGTTTCCTCGGACACGAGGCGTGGGTACCATTCAATTCGGCCAAAAAGACACCTTGAATGGGTCCGTCTGCATAGCTAGCCCCAGCAAGGATTGCTCCAGAGGAGCTCAGCTTAGCACATCTTTACTCCGTGAACAACACCTAGACACTGGCAAAAAAACTGAGGTACTCCCAGTAGTGGGAGGGGTTATATAGGGAGTGCACTTTTTGTCTTAGGGCGTGCCAGTGTCCATCACCTGAAGGTGGCCTATAACCCACATAGTAACTACTATGGCTCTGTGTCCCCTGATGTATGAAAAGAAATCTTGCTAATGCCCATTTGACCTTTTTTTCAGTAATTAGGTCAACATCATCTGGTAAGCTGGCACCCTTATATTGAGCACATTTGGGTGATGGTATAGTCGATGAAGGGTTTCCATTTATTTCCAGGATTGGAAGATTTATAGAAGATTCATCTTAATTTGGACTTTTTATGTATATGTGACACTACGTATTTTTTCCTTTGGTTATTCTCAGGACGATTGCGTTCACATATAAGGCAATTTATCACAATCACATTCCTGAGGACTGTTTGATGTGTGTGTTTATGTGCACAGGATTGCTGTTTTTGTTTCAAGCAGATTCATTTTGTTTGTAATGCGGACTAATTGAGTCAGTGAGACGAATTTGTCACTGTTTAAGTAGGCAGGCTGGTGTTTTTTCACTTGTATACTATATTAATAATAATTTCTATATTTTTTAATTTCCCTTTCTTAACTCCCATTTATAGAGAGTTTCACATTAAGCGCCCACTACCAATTTTGTTCCACTTGCACTAATGATATATATCAATTAATTTGGGGATAGCAGCTTATTTACATATATATTTTAGTATTTTTTTTTGTATTAATTTCACTTAAAATTTGGCGTGAGATACACTACATTTTTCACAATGTTGACACCTAGCTTGCATTTTCCCAGTTTCATTACCTTCCTTTGGCCAGCATCACAATGAAGGGCCAATAGGAATGTTGGGGAGGAGGTAGGCCAACTCTTGACACTATCAGAAGTGTTGTTATTTATGCATTAATTTATATGAGATTAATGTTAGCATATACTGGCTTCCAAGCAGTTTTAGTAGTACAACTGGTATATCTGTGAACTTTGGTACATTGACGTGCGTTCATGTTGTCTGCAGTTGCTGCAAATAATTTTGCACTTGGGCTTCAAAATGGCGAACAAACATGTAAGGGTTTGATACATTTTTGGCATTTTTTTTTTAACCATGTTTGGCAGCTTGGCCTTGAAAATAAATATGTAGTGGAATGAATTTGTATGCCCAACTAATAAATTGCAAAATAGGTACCTTATGATTCACATCACACAAATAAATTCAAGTATACAGATCTAAATTTTACAAGAAATGAAATGAAATGTAAAATAAATTAAAGGATATTGATAATAATTTTAAATGCATCTGCAGGGACAGTTTCAAATCACAGAAGCAGCATTTAATAAGGACATGCAGGAAGCAATATGATAAAAATGGAGTTGATAAAAATGGTTTCTAGGGAGCAATGGAGTTGAAGTTTATGTTAATTTTGGATAGCAAATGTAAGGGTTACTCTTTAAGTTTTTATTTCTGTATCCCCACTGAGGAGAACCATCATCTCTCTTCTTCCTAGTAGCCATTGTATCCAGAACAGAAAGTGAGGGAGAATTTTGATACATCATCAGAACAGAAATAGAAGATAAGCCTTCCAATGGGGACATCTGTTGCAGTAACAGCTGTTAAAAAGTGGATTTTTTATAGTGTCTACTAGACAAAAGTGAAGGGGAATCTCTCTACGAGTACAGCTACCCATAGGAATGAATAGGGCCACAAAATGCATGCATAATATAAAGAGGGGCTGGCCAGGAATTTGAGAGAGCGGAAACTGATCAGGCAGAAAGGTGCAAATTATCTCAGATGGGCTGCATTCAAGAGGTTAGGGGAATTTATTAAAGGGCAACTTCACTAGAGGTAAAAACAACACTTATTGATAAAGAATTGCTGCAATAAAAGAGTAACCTAATTAAAAACAGAAACCCACTGTCACATATAAGTCACAGACATGTAAATCTTTTACCTTTAAACTAAACACCACAAAATGTTTCTTATAAGTACTGGGCTCAGCAATACTCACCACAGCAATGACAGGAATTAGGACTCCAAGGTTTCCCGCACTACTAGATGCCTGTTGCAAAACAAAGGAAAAATAGTTTGAGAAAATATGATTTTCTTGTTTAAAAAGGATGAAGGTTGCATCAAGACAAGTTATATAACAGATACCATAAACTGTAGTTCTGTATCTGAGTACATGCAATTTTTAATTACTGTTTGCATGGCTTTCATGGTTTGAAGAGACAGTTATACTAAATTTAGTTAAGAGCACTTGCACACCGCTATCCTCCAAGTTATCCTAAAATGTTTTGCAAATGCTGTTTCTAGGCAAGACCTATTGTTTAAAGAAAGAAGACTGAGCATTGAAAGCTTGCTTTTTCTTCATCGTTTCTTAAAGGGGTTGTACACCCTCGTGTTTTTTTACCTTAATGCATCCTATGCTGTCAATCAAATCCAATGACGTGGGCGCCGGGGGGTGGGGGCGGGACTGAGTCCAGCCTTCTGCGTCTATAGCCGGACTCTGGAGCGCATCCGCAAGGTAACCCCCTGCAAAGGACTTCTCCTCCCAGGGAGTTTACCGATGCGAGGAGGAGCTGCGAGAGCCGCCAGGGGACACCAGAAGACAATGATCGGGGCCACACTGTGCAAAACTTAAGGCTTACCTGTAGGTGCTCTAAATATCTCCCAAACCTCCACGGTCCAGGAGATATTTACAAAAAAGGCGACCGCCGATATCTATGGCGCAGGCGCACTTTAGACTCCTTTAGAAATGGCGAGCGTGCCGTTTCTAAAGGAGATTGTGCCGTGACTGGCGGCTCCCACGCGCAGGAGTGACTTCATCGTAGCTCTGGCCAATCACATGCCGGAGCAGCGATATCCGGAAGGAAGATGGAGTTCAGTTTCAGGTAAGTGGCACATAATGGGCTCCTATGCGATGCATAGGAGCCCATTATGCTTTACCTTTGCAGGGAAACCTAGAGCAAGTAAAACCCATCAGGGTTTTTTTTTTAAATCCTGGCTCCGTTTGCCAGCGTTGTCTGGCAAGACGAGCAGGATTCAAGCCTCTGGAGTGTGCAGTACCACATTTGGCCAGAGATGCGGGGGCACCGGTGGCACTCGGAAACACTCTGTTCCTGGGTGTCTCCGAGCCTCTCCGGGTGCATCCGAGCTACTCCGAGCAGTCTCTGGCGCTCCCCCAACTCTGGCCACATGCGGTACTGCATACTGTGGAACAAATTATCTGAGTTTCTATTGACTCCTATGGGGAAACTTGCTTTGATATAAGAGTGCTTTGGATTACAAGCATTCTTCTGGAACTAATTATACTCGTAATCCAAGGTACCACTGTATTATCATTGGAAAATAAAATAGAAAACAGTTATAGTGTGTGATAATTGCATCGCATGTCAAGCTCAAGCTCCCATATATTCCCCCTCAGTGCCACCATGTGTGAGCTGTCAGTGTTTAGGAACATCCTTCTACATGTTCTCACACCCCAAAAAAGATATGTAACAAGCTAATAATCACGGGGATGAAGTACCTATGGAAAAAAGGTAAATAGATCTTGTGTATAAAAAAAGGTTGCAGTTGGGTGATCATTCTTAGCTGCAGGTCAGGATTAAACAGGACATTGATCTATGTACATTGTGATTCATTTTAGAGTTTCCCTATCTGTTACTGCAGGACTTTGCCTGTATACTGTGGGTGGGAACCTTGACACAGCTTGCCAAGGAATGTCACAAACCTATCAGTCACTCATTGCCTTCCACATGAGTAAAGCTTACACAGTTGTATTTGCCTTGAACTTAAAACTGGCATACACATACAATCAAAAAGTAAATTCTAAAGATGCTAAAACATAGTGGGCAGTAAAATCTCAACATACAAAGTACTAGTCCTAGCCAAAAACGTTCTAAATTGATTATGCCCCAAATAAAACTTTCCAAAGTTTCCATAAGTCAATCAGAACTGCTAATGCCATCCACCAAACATAGAACGTGTACTCAAGTCAGTAAACCTACACATTTACCTTAAAGTTTAACCCAATGCATATAGCTGAATGCATAGACAAAACATATACAGGGGTTGGATAAAAATATGGACACGCTACATGATTTCCAGGTGTGGAAGTGACGACATGTTTTGCGTTGAAAGCGTAAGTGATGTAATATTCTTTTGCTTCCACTGTGTGATGGGACACCTAGCTAACCAGGTGGGATTCCTCACTTTGCTGTGCTGCTAGTATTACAGAGTCATGTCAAAGCTTACTGTGTTTCAAAGAGGGTAAATTGTTTGTGCCTGCTTAGCTGGTGCCTCTGTGACTGAAGCTGCCATTTTATTTGCGGTGTTGCAAGGTACAGTATCAAAGGTTATGATGGCATATACAGTTTCCGGGAAAACATCTGATAAGCATAAGCGCGGTCGACATGGTCAACTAACCAAAAGAGACAAAAGGACATTGCGCAGGATTGTGATCCAGAATAAAGAACTGCTGCAAAAGAGACTGCAGAGCTCAATCTCAGTCTTCTAATGCCCGTGTCCACAAAAACTGTGCACAGGAAACTCCATAAGCAAAACATTCATGAATGAGCTGCCATTGCCAAACCACTAGTGACCAATATTAACACTCAGAAGAGGAGAGAGTGGTGCAACACCCATAAATCATGGACTACCAATCAAGAGAAGACTAATATAATTCAATGAATCGAGCTTCACACTGTTCCCAATCCCCGGATGTATTTAAGTGTGGAAAACACTGTCCCGAGCTTATGACCAGGACTGTTTTGTGCCAATGGTAAAGCATGATGGTGGCGCAATCATTGTTTGGGCATCCATATCTTGGTGGGCGGGACAAAACATGTAGACGCAGGGACGTGCCCTCCTACTGTCCAGCCACCCAATGCGTCATGAGGACCAATAGGAATTATACTGGACTGGCTTTGCCTATCCGGAAGTGATGCGGCTGGAGCCACCGTTACCCAGACAAGCTCTCTTTTATGGCGTGGAGATTACAACGTAACCATCATATACTAACATGGATGGAGGGCTGTGAGTACATACGATACCATCACAACTGATATCGGCTGTACGATTTACAGGTGGAAAGTTACCTAATCAGTATAGGACTTTCCCTGTGATATCAGTGTCCTTACATATCTATGTGAGAGCCTTTATCATAAATCACCCCAGCCATACTAGGAGTTAGGCATTCAAGCATCATATTGTTTATTTTCCATATGTTACTGGCATAGTTTCACTATGGATTGACTGCCCAATATCAAACGTGTTTAGATTGAGACTGCCTTTAAACTACATGGTTTATGTTTATCTTTCAATCTCGGCACGGATTAGCTGATATTGCTTATACTGCATTGTTACATTTCTATCTTAGTGGCTTTGGTCAAATCTTACTTTTGATACTGCTTTTGATATAGCCCTGACCATGACTGTATTACTGACCATACTTGTAGCTTATATACCCAGGTAACTGGGATAGGCAGGCTGAGACGAGCTGGCATACCATTCAGGCATACCTACCTCCACAGTACTTTGGTGCAGTGCCTCATTCACCCATTGTGGCTTTAAGGTGTGGCATTGCCAAGAGTAGGGCTGTGGTGACGTCATAGGGTCCCGGGTGGGTGGTCATTAGGGCCTTTTTCTGGGGGGCTGTTGGGGAGGTAAAACCCAGCTCCCTCTGTGGGACTTCATCCACATCCTTTTTCCTGATTCAGGTGAAGGATTTATTGAGGGCGGGTTTGGGAAGGTTTTGTATAGGGGAGGCTTTGTATAGGTTGGGTGGTTTTTCTGCAGGGTCAGGAGGTGGGGGTTTTGTTAGGTTTCTTGATGTTGTCATGTGCCGTTGTCCTGCTAAAGGCATAATACATTTTCTGGAGGTACCTCTGTTTGGATGTGTTTTGTCTTTTCCATTTTTTGTTTTCTCTCATATCTTGGTATTCAGCAGACCCCATCATTACCTTGAAAGGTAGAGTCACTGCTAGTGACTATGTAGAAATTTTGGCCAACCACAAGCACCCCATGGTGCAGACTTTGTTTTCCGAAGACAGCACCTTTTACCAAGGTGAAAATACTCAGATTCACACAGCTGGGGTTGTCAAATTGTGGTTTGACGAACATGCAGACAAAGTCTCCCACCTTCCCTGGGCGCCGTAATTGCTGGACCCCAATATCATAGAGCCACTATGGTCAATTTTGAAGAACAAGGTTCAGGCTCGTATTCCACCTCCGGCACGTCTGCAACGATTTTTGTAAGAAGAGTGGTATCAGATATCATTATCCACCATCCAAGACTTATATTTGTCAATTCCCAGGAGAATTCAGGCCGTCTTGGATGCCAAAGGTGGTCTAACACCATATTAGACAACAATTTTGTAATTTTACCTGGTGTTTCCATATTTTTGTCCGACCCCTGTATATCAACTATCTTACCTGCCAACATAAATGGTTTAGTCAGCCTTGAAGTTCATCCAGGTCCTGTATCTCTTTGCATACTAAGTCAATGGCCTGTCCCAGCCTGATACTAGACAAGGAAAGATCAGCAGTATAATAATGAGGTTATCGCTGCACATGTCTAGTGTAGGCATGTTCAGGATACTAACAGCAATGTGCAAAGAAACAGATTCCTCATCGGTTCACAGTGCTGACTCTCAGGACACATTCAGGTACCTATTTATTAAATATAAAAAAATACGCTTTTAATAAGTTTCCTTATATTCAATGCAACAATATTTACCAGGCTGCCTAAAGCTACTTTCACACTGATCAGTAGCAAAAACGTGGTAAAAAAGCATATGCGTTATTGCAGTGATTTTACCGTGTTTGCGGTGCCTTTTTTTTACAGGACAAGCGACTCAAAAAACGTATCAAAAATGCAACGCAGGTTTGTTTTTGATGCAGGTTTTGAAGTAGTTTTTGCTGCATTTTCAATGTATTGCAATGTGGAGGTGCGGTTTTGGTGTTTATTTTTAACTGACCAAAAATGCTTGTAGTTCTGCAACAGCTGGAGGGCCACAGGTTGAACACCCATGTTGTAGGCTGTGTCTCCTGAGTCAGTTGAACCATATCATCCTTGTGGCTATGTTGTCTACTAGTACCTGTGCATACAGCTTGTTGAGTAAAAAAAAATAGTCTCCTATATTCCTGGATCTACTGTAAATTTTTGCATACAGTTTTCTTAGAAGGTAATTATTGTTTGCACATTTTTTACCAGAAATGCTCATAGTTAATTTCCCAGGTTTGTGGTTTTTAAATAGATGGCATTTCTAAAGTGGGATATTGTAACCGGAAGATCATTACATTAGGCTAAATCAATTGATGTCTTTATTTAATCATTCCTTTAAAAATTCCAGGCAGCTCCATTTTTTTTTTTATGACAACTAAAGAGGATTCCCAGTTACCAATGGTAACAGCAACCTTGGATTGCAGGCAGCCCCCTCGGAGCTTCAGGCCATCCATGAAAATCTCACAAAGATGTTTTGAGTCAATACCAATACTTTGCAGAGCTACTTTTCCCTGGAATGCCTCCAAGCAGGATTAATCAACAGTTACCAGAAACATTTCATTTCAGTTAATGTTGGTCAAAGAGGACACAGGAACGGCTGTGTAAAAATGCATTGCCGCTGCCTGGTTGCTGAAGCTGTTTTGGCCCATTCTGAGAGGGACCTCCCTGCCCGCCGGGGATGCTGGATTGGCTTTGCAATAAGAGCGCATGCTGACAACCCTTATTAGGGGGTCACACTCCGTCTGATAAGTAGAGCATGGGAGTGAAGGGTGTCAACTGGCCTTCTTGGGAGTCTCCCGTTTCCATCACAGATATGGGATCACTGAAATTGATGTTTTCTATTTTTTCTGGACTTTTCATATTTCACTTTTTTTACTTTATGGATTACTAAAGTTCAATTGCATGTGTTATTTGAGCACTACTGCTTTACCATATTTCAAGTGTTTTGTATCAGAAAACAGTGCACAGCAGCTGCAAAAATGTTTGCCTTAGCACAGATCTACACCAATTTTTGTATTAACTGAAAACTAAACATACAGAATTGCTGAAATTGTACTCAGACTTTTAGCAGACAGTATAAGCTGCCACCTAAATTACTACACTTTATAAACAAGTTCTTTATGTACATTACTTAATAAGAATAAAAAGTACTAATAATAGTGCCATAATGGATACCATTACTGCTCTCATCAAATCCTCAAACTCACCTTTAGTGCTGGGCCTTTTTCACTGGCTCTTTCACTGGCCCGTTTTCCCTCTAGCCCCAACTGCACAAACAGCTCCAATAGGTTCATCAAAAGCTCATCCACCAGCTGTTCTCCCTGGATGTTAGCCGCAATGTTTGCCAGTGCGTTTATGACAGCCAAGGAACAGTGTCTGTAAAGAGAATGGATGAAGAAGTGTCAAACTTAGCTGCTAGTAGGTGTAAAGTGCCTGCACATAATCAAAGCAGTTTTCATTGCCCATTCTATACCTAAACACCAGGCTTTTTTGACAGGCATGCTCCAACACTTGCTGGTCTTTGTAGAGCTAGCTAGCCTCCCTCATGTCCTACACATTTCTAGCCTGTCATAGTGATGGAACAATGGGAATGATTCAGGGAGGAAGGAGGTATTTGATAAAAGAGGGGGCAATAAAAGCTTTTGTAGGTATGTGATGTCAGTGGCAAACTCACTTTAAACCCAGTTTACGTTATAAAAAGCTTTGAATAAATAGAATGAATGAAAATAGAAACAGGTAAAAAAAAAAACAAAGTTACAAATTATGGACACCCAAGAAGTGCAGCAACACTGTGTTAATTTTATCCATAACATGTAAATTCATGGTTCTAAGATAATACAAATAATACAGGAAGTTTATGACCTTTGTTAAAATCAGGCAAGGTTAGGGCTTTGGGAAAAACAGGCAAATCAAGGTTAACAAAAGATATGCTTTGTGATTATTGAAGCAATGTTAAAGGCAGTTTTTTTTTCTTCGAAAAAATAACAAACATGTTATACTTACCTGCTCTGTGCAAGGGTTTTGCACAGAGCAGCCCTGATCCTCTTCTTGGGTCCCCCGCCAGCGCTCTGGGCTTCGCCCCCTTGCAGAGTACCCCCATAGCAAGCCATTTGCCTATGGGGGCACTCATGCATGTTGGTTCCCGAGTTCCGTTCTGTGCGTCCATAAAATACACAGAACAGGGCTCAGGCCCACCTCTGCTCCCTCCTCACTGACTGTGATTGACAGAATCAGGAGCCAATGGATCCCCCTGCTGTCTCTCAGCCAATGAAGAAGCAGAGACCCGGGAGAGCAAGCCACTCTCATGTACATCGCTGGATTGGGGTCAGGTATGTATTAGGGGTAACTGCGGGGGGGAGGGGGAGGGAGTTACATACTGAAGGTATTTTACCTTCATGTATAGAATGTATGAAGGTAAAAAACCTTCAGGCTTTACAACCACTTTAACAATATCAGATTAAAAAGATGTAATGTTTTTACTCAATGTAAATGTATTTTCTTGAAGTCTATTGAGGGACACAGCTTGGTAATAAGCAACTTGGGATTTTGCTGCTGTCTACAGGAGAAATAGACACTAGTCATATAGAAAACTGAAGGCCGGGCGCATGCGCGCGAGCGAAGGAGATGGCCGCCTGAGACCTCTGCTCCGTGCCGCCGGAACTAATAAACCGTCCGGATAAAGCACAGCGCGTACCGAGGCGCCACACATACACCTCGGCGTGTTCCGGATCGTCTCGGGGCGCCCCTGGTGATGTATAAAGTGGCTAAAGGCAAGCCAAAGAACCGGCAAGCACACAGATCCTCTCCGGCCTTGGGAAGGGGGAGAATCAAGATGGCGCCTAACCCTCCGGAGCCAGATGATGCCACACAACACACTGCAGAGGATCCAGCACCGCCTGCTGATAGCCTGCAGCAGTTCCCCACGGACCTGGTGAGTCCTCTCCCTCTAGACACTGACAACATGCTGGCTAATTTCCGCAGCATAGCTAGAGATGAGATCACTGCAGCCTCTCGCAAGCTCTCTTCAGACATGGTGCAAGGCCTTAAAGAGATAGGCCACCGCACCAATCAATTGGAGCAACGCATGGACCTGGCTACCACAGTACTAGGGGGACATGAGGAGGGGGGTAGACAAACTGTCTGCTGAGATTGATACCCTAAAGGATAAGCTGGAGGAGGCAGAAAATAGGGCCCGCAGGGATAACCTCCGTATTCGCGGCATTCCAGAGAATATCACTGACTTACAGGGCACAGCAACTGCCTTTTTCCAAGAACTGGCCCCCAGGATCCCGGTTGAAAGTTTGGAGTTTGATCGCATCCATCGCTCTCTGGCCCCCCCGAGGGACGTCATCATTAAATTCCACTACTACCGTACAAAAGAGAAACTCCCGCAGGCTGCCAGGGAACAACAAGATATCTCCTTTCAGGGAAGCCCCCTGCAAATGTTCGCTGATCTCTCGCCCGTCACAATTGCCTGACGACGGGGCCTTAAACCTTACCTTCCAATCCTGCAAACCCAGGGGATCAGGTACAGATGGGGGTTTCCATTCAGGCTATCGTTCTCTCACCTGGGCCGCCAGTTCCATGCCACCTCCCCGTCAGACCTGAGGCGCCACTTCCAGGATCTACAACTGGACTTACCCCCACTCTCTACAGAGGCACCGTCGTCCTCCTCTAAATCTGGAATTACCAGGCCCTCTCGCCAGCCCTCACAGGCTTCCCAGGGATCCCTGCCTGGATCGCAGGTGCTGCGGGACTTCCAGGCCCAACGGTTCCATAAGTCCAACAATGGCTGAAGCCACTTCTACAACATCTCCTTGTGGCCTCCAATCTATCCCTTTGCGTCCTGGACCCTTGCCACGACCAACGAACCTGGTCTGCACGCAACTATTTGTTCCCGGAGCAATGTAATATCCTGCAACATACCCCCTGTTATCTCTGTACCCAGAGCTGTGCCTGGCCCTAAGGTCTAAGATGTTCATCCTGTTATTGACTGCCCCAACTAAGAGATGGCGGTCAGGGATGTTGACTTCCTCATCTAGGTTATGATCTGAGGCACAGTTTTTGGAAGGCCTTCCCTTTTCACACAGCTATTTTCAGGATAACAGTCATACTTTTTACTAGTGTCTCCGAGACTATTATGCCAACAGGGGGTCAAGTACTCCTTGAAATTTATATCCTTTACGGGCTGGGAGAGGCGGTTGTGGCCTGTGTTCCTCCCTGGGGGTTCCCCACCCGTGCCTGGTGGCTTGGTGGGCCTGGGGGTGGGATACGGCCGGGCTGGTATGCTCGGCCACCCGGTGGCGGTGTGTCTTCGACCATTGTCTTCGGGGGGCTGGGGGTCCCAGGCGATTGAGCCTTGTGTTGTGTCGTTTGATTTCTGTTTTCTTAAACACTGTAAGCAGCATAGCTTGAATTGGTTCTTGAAGAATGTTTTATTACAAGTTTCCCAGTTTCTGTGCTAATAATCTGTTTAATTGAATTTTCTTTTATATTAATCGGTCGGTGGTTCCGGCGGACCACTGCTCCCCTCATGAGTGAGTACTTGGCTAAGATGGCTGTCTTGGCCAACGACCCACACCTTTGTGGACCCCAGAGTCCACACAAAGATGTAATTAGGTTTTCATTGCATATTTTTCACCAAATTCACTTCGATAAATTTAAACCATATGCTCCGCTCTCCTTTCTCTTTTCTTTCCCTATCTTCTTTCTTCTCCGCTTTCCCTCACTTCCCTCTAGGTCCCCGGGGTGCGTGACTGGAACATTTCACAGTAGCACACCTTTGATCCCATAACCCTCCACTGGTTGTCCCTGAATGTTCAGGGCATGAATTCCCCTCAAAAATGGGTCAAAGTAATTAAATATCTCAAACAACAAAAAACAGACATTGCGTGTCTACAGGAAACGCATTTCTCCTCCTCGTCCTGCCCTAAATTTTTTGCGACAGATTATCCCCAAGTTTATCTGGCCAATAGTCCCACCAAGCAAAGGGGAGTCCTGATCGCCATACGCAAATCTGTTCCATTTACTTGCAGTAAACAAATTGCTGACCCAAACGGTAGATATTTAATTTTGCGGGGCACTATTCAAGACAATGACGTAACCATTATGTCTTATTACGCCCAGAATAAAAATCCAGGACCATTCCTGACCCACATCTGCTCCCTGTTGAACTCACACCAGAAAGGCACCCTCCTTCTAGCAGGAGACTCTAATGTTTCATTGAATCCTTCTCTTGACAACTACCCATCGGATCATAAGCTCCCCTCCCCCGCCGCCAAAATATTTAAACACTCACTACAATCTCATGACTTGGTGGATGTGTGGAGGGAATTACACCCTCTGGATAGGGATTATACTCACTATTCACATCCTCATCATTCCCACTCTAGAATAGATCACATGTTTGTATTAAGGAAACACCTCTCTCTAATAGACTCAACCTCGATCCTCGCCGTCCAATGGACAGACCATGACCCCATTGTGACAGTACTCCACTCTATTCTTAGTAAACCCCAACACTCCCCTTGGATCATGAATGATTCCCTCCTCTCTTTCAAAGAGATCCTTAAAGATATCCATTAGACTTCTGTGGAATATTTTAAACTTAATGTAGGCTCAGTTCCATCCCCGGTCACACTTTGGGAAGCTTACAAAGCGGTCCTCCAGGGCCACGTTATTCGGATCGCATCCAAACGTAAAAGGCAACGGGCACAAATCCGCCGAGCTTTAGAACATCAATTGGAAACCCTATCAGAGACCTTCAAACAATCCCCTACCCCGGACAACCGTTAGCTTCTAGACAAGGTCCGTACGGACCTTGATCAGTGCTTGTCAGAGGAAGCAGAGCGCACCCTGCGTTGGGCCCGGCAAAAGTGGTATGCCAAGGCCAATAAACCTAATACAATGTTGTCCAATAGACTACGTACCTTTACCCCGAAATTTGCTCCTATTACTTTGCGTACCCGCCACAATATCCTCACGAGCAACCCACAACGAGTTCTGGATGAATTCGGATACCGCCTCACTAAACTTTATTCAGCCCCTGACCACTTCCCCTCCCAAGCCCTCAAAGACTTTCTGTCAAATCTCTCTTTACCTTCCCTGTCTGAGGCTCACAAGTCACTCATGGACCGAGACATTCAAGTTTCAGAAGTCCTGCATTGTATTAAAGAATTAAAAGTAGGTAAATGGCCGGGCCTTGATGGATTTTCAGCCCTTTATTATCGGAAACTAGCAGATGTTATAGCCCCCCACCTCACGACTATGTAGAACTCCGTTTAAAGAAGGTCGTTCCTTCTCATCAAATCTACTAACTGCCAATGTAGTAATGATTCCCAAACCCGACAAGGACCATTCCTCCTGGGCTAACTTCAGACCGATCTCCCTAATCAATATGGACATGAAAATTTTGACAAAAATCTTGGCCAACCACCTCAACTCCTATCTCCCACGACTAATAAAAAAAGACCAGGTGGGCTATGTCCCAAGGAGACAGGCCAGTGACGCTATCCAACGTCTCCTACAAATAACAAACACATCGCCCATAATAGGTCTCTGGAGACAATGTTCTTGTCTCTAGACATTACTAAGGCCTTTGATACCCTGTCCTGGCCCTATCTTATACAGGTATTAAATCACTTTGGGTTTGGTGCATCCTTTATGAGCTGGGTTGCAGCTATTTATGATGCCCCCCCAAGCTAAGGTGAAATATTATGGATTTGAATCACCTACCTCCCTATTAAAAGAGGAAACCGGCAAGGTTGCCCACTCTCCCTGCTTTTGTTCATCCGGATATAGCGGGGTAGAAATTGCGGGCACCTCTCACAAACTGTCCCTGTTTGCGGATGACATTCTGCTCACAGTTACTAAACCTAGACTCACCCTACTGTCCCTCTTAAGCCTCATTTTCAGATCTAGCTGTCAATCCTTCTAAGCCTAAAGCTATGTTGATCAACCTCGCATCCTCCGAGTTAGAACACTTAAAATCTGCATTTTACTTTCAATGGTTGACTTCATTACCCTATCTGGGGAGTAAGCTCACCACGAGATACTCAGGCCTCTATCAAGAAAACATAGCCCCATGCTCGGCCCACTCACTCCGATTGTGGGACTAGATTAAATATTCCGCAAGCCTGATCTCCCCGCACCTCCCTTTACTCCACCTTCTTCATTGTCCGCTATTTCCACCAGGTCGAGACAACCGAATACAATTTGCGTGGTGGACCCAGAACGGATTTGTAGATATCCATTACATGTTTACTCCTACTTATTATCTCATTCGCAGCCTTACGATCCTCCCATGACATCCCCCTTAGGGTACACTATAGCTATATGCAGATCTGACACTTCCAGCAACTCATTAAATCTCAACCAACCCCCTATACATTAACCCCCTTTGAGAGTCTATGCAGAACACGACCTCAGTCCTCGGGTTTAATCTCTTTAATATACACAGCAATAATAGGCTCCAAAAAACCACCCCTGAGACCGTATCATCTCCAGTGGGAGGCAGAGTTGGGGAAGCGACTAGACCCAGAGGACTGGCAGGTCATGACTGTTACACTGCCCAAATGCTCCAGAAATGTGCTTTTCCTAGAAAATGCTTACAAAATACTATATAGGTGGTACTACACTCCGGCTAGATTGGCGAGCTTTATGCCATCTTACTCCCCCTTATGCTTCCGTGGGTATGCCCAGGAAGGCACAATGGCACATATTTGGTGGAAATGTCCCAGGGTATGCAGATTGTGGATCAGAATCTATGCACTTCTTCGTAACCTTTTCAATACTAATATAAGGAGGGATCCATACGAGGCCCTCCTATGGAAACCAATCATGGAATTACTAAGACCGGAACGCCAGCTGGCGTCACATATTTTTACTGCAACTAAATTGACCATAGCAAAAGCCTGGAAAACTCCGGCTCTCAGCTTCGAAGCAGTCAAAAACCGTGTAAATGATATTATGATTAATGAAAAGCTGACAGCTGTGCTATCAGATACACATGATAAATTCCTCCGGACATGGCAACCCTGGGTATCACATGTCCACCCTTCCCGATTCGATCCAGCGCTACTTTTACTGTGAGATGCCTCCGCTCCCCCCACCCCGGGGACCCCTTCCCCCTACCCTTTTTTTCCTCCTCTTCTCCACCATTCCCTCTTCTTCTCTCTTACATCTTCCTTTTATTTTCTTCTCTTTGATTCTTGATCAACAGTCCAACCCCCATTGGGCTGGGCACATGTTGAGCGAACACCTTTATGATATATGAGAATATATTACCCAGCTCTATATGGTCTCTTTTTGTATTGTTCTGTTATATATTCAAAGCTAGCCCATTAAGCTGTAACAGGCTCTATAAGCTTAAACACACGTAAATGCAGTCTAGTATATCAGCATATCAACAAATCCCGTGGATCATGTGTAACCTCTCCTGAATATCAGGAAAGTATGTGGTCTGTTATGTCTAGTACTATCATATTCTCTGTATATCTGCAGTTATAAGTAGATGTCTTTACATGCTGTGTCCACCACTGTTTTTGTATTTTTTTTGTTGATTCTTTTGTTCAATAAAAACCTTTGTACAAGAAAACTGAAGGCCACCTGCCTTGAGACTATAAACCCTCATACCCGCTCAGTTGTACCAAACAGACCAAGGAGCGAATGACACCATAGAAGGGAAAGGAGCTGTGTCGCTCAATGGACTCAGGGAAAATATTTTTACGGCAAGTACAAAAATCAAATTTTGTCTTTTGCCCACTGAGGGACAGAGATTAGTTATAAGCAACCTAGGGACATCCAGAATCAGTCCAAACTGAGGGGCCAGGATAGTTAAACAACACAGGTGAACCAGCCCAACAAGAAAAACACAAAGCAAAAGCTGGTTTGCAGAACCTTTTGACCGAAACTAGCATATGCAGAAGCAGACATATTCACTTTGTAGAACTTGGAGAAAGTATGTACAGAAGACCGGGTTGCAGCTTTACAAACCTGAGACAAAGAGGCCTGAAGACAAAAAGCCAAAGAAACACTCACTGTCCTACAGGAGGCACTTTATTTTGGAACTCATAGGTTGGCAAATTAAGTTGCCAATGCTACCTAAATACAGTGGATCTGGAGCTGGAGAACAGCTTTTAAGAGATTTCGGAAAAACAAACGGGAACTCGTCTACCGAAAGGAAGCAATGGCCGACAGACATACCCTTACTGGCCCTCACCATATCCAGGCAATCTCCATGGTGTAAACTGGACAAACAGAAGGTAATACAATATCCTCATTACAGTGAAAAGCAGAGACCACTTCAGGTCAAAACTTGTTTGTCAGGGTGTTTCCAATCTTTGTACAACAAATCATCGAAAAGGGAATAATGAAAAAACACTTTAGAAAAAACTGCTAACTGAAATTTGGATGGTGGGGTCTTGTCCTTTAAGCAAGTGAGCGCCTGACAACAAATCCCGTAGAAGATCCCCAATAGAATCAAAAAGATTAGGCATCTCTGCATCAGATTCTGCTGGAGAATGTGAAAACTGACATTTTAAACTTCTGCAATCAGAGGGAGAAATGCATTGCACCAACAACACAGGTGTTTCCTAGGACAATAATAAGTGCAAAAAGCACAATCTTTTCCTGTGCTATGCTTGAACTTGCACACAGTGCTAATAAGATCTTGGTTAGTCAATCGCAGTCATAGGGAGACTGCCCTTTCATTAGCCTCAGAAATCAATGCATTTAAGGAAAATTGCAAGTGGAACTTTACCAATAACAACCAGCAAAGAGGGGAGGGACCTCTGTGTCCCGTGATGTACTTCAACTAAAGGATTTTACAGGTAAGCTGTATTAAAAATCCATTTTTCTTTATCGTACATCACGGGACACAGAGCAGCATAATAATGACTAATTGGGATGTCCTAAAGCAATACACCTGGGGGGGGGGACGGACACCATATCCCTAAGCCCAACGGGCCAGAGACTTATAAAGCTGTCTGCAACACGCTGTGGCCAAAACAGTCTCCTTCTGAGATCTAACATCCACCTGGTAAAACCTGGTGAACGTATGAACTGAAGACCAAGCTGCTGCTTTGCAAACCTGAGCCATAGACACCTGTTGGCGTACTGCCCATGATGCACTAACCCCTCTAGTGGAGTTTGCTTTCAAATCCCAAGGTGGAACCTTGCGCCTTAATCCATATGCCTGGATAATAGTCTGGCAAATCCACCCGGGTATAGTTGAACTTGCCGGCTGTCCTTTTTTAGGACCTTCTGTAGTTACTACCCTCCAGACTGCCGGTGGAAAAGATTTCCCTTTTCTCAAATTGCTGGTTTGTAACCACCAAGGGAGACTCCATTGTACCTGTGGGGATAGAACCATAGGATGATCTAAGGTTCGAGCAGACCGGTCCCAGGCTCCCAGAATGCTGTTCTGGAACACCCTGGAGTGGAACTGTGCATATGGAATTGCGTTGAAGGATGACACCATTTTGCCCAGCAACCTCATGCATAGCTGAATAGAAGGCCTTGGTTCTTTTTTCACCTTCTGGACGAGTTCCACTATGGAAACGACCTTTAAGGGGGGTAAAAACACCCTTTCTTGGGCGGTGACCAAGACCAGACCCAGATACACCAAGGTCTGGGTTGGGCAAAGGGTTGACTTGTCCACATTTAGAATCCAACACAGGCGTTGCAAAATCCGCACTGTTTTTGACACGTTTTGGATCAGGATGGTGCAAGAGCAATCCCTCAAGAGAAGATCGTCCAGATAACCTACCACGGAGATCTTCTGGGACCTTAGGAACGCCAATACCGGGGCCAGAATCTTTGTGAAAACCCTGGGGGCCGTGGCTAGACCGAATGGCAGTGCCACAAATTTAAAATGACGGCCCTCTACTGCGAAACGCAGAAACCTTCGATGTGGACCGAATATCGGTACATGAAGGTACGCGTCCTTGATATCTATGGACGCTGAATAATCTTCCTTTCTCAGAGATTTTATTACTGAACAAACCGACTCCTTCTGAGATCTAACATCCACCTGGTAAAACCTGGTGAACGTGTGAACTGAAGACCAAGCGGCTGCCTTGCAAACCTGAGCCATAGACACCTGTTGGCGTACTGCCCATGATGCACTAACCCCTCTAGTGGAGTTTGCTTTTAAATCCCAAGGTGGAACCTTGCGCCTTAATCCATATGCCTGGATAATAGTCTGGCAAATCCACCCGGATATAGTTGAACTTGCCGGCTGTCCTTCTTTAGGACCTTCCGGCAGGACAAAAAGGCAGTCAGTTTTCCGAAAAGAAGCTGACATCTTTAAATAAACTTTGATCGCCCTCACCACATCAAGCGAGTGAAGTGACTTTTCCTCCCTAGTTTTAGGGTTTGGAAAAAAGGAAGGTAGAATGATGTCCTGATTCAAATGAAATTTGGAAACTACCTTAGGTAAAAAATCCGGATGAGGGCGCATGACCACTCTGTCCTGATGAAGAATCAAAAAAGGTTCTTTGCAAGAGGGCGGCTAATTCTGACACCCTCCTAGCCGAAGTTATAGCCACCAAAAAGACCAATTTCCTGGTTAATAGGATAAACAGGATATGCCCAATAGGTTCAAACGGTTGACACTGTAAAGCTGACAGGACCAAATTTAGGTCCCAGGGACATATAGGCGGCTTAACCGGCGGCCTTAGGTGCGTTACTCCCTTAACAAAAGTACGTACCAAAGAATGGGATGCAATTGGTCTTTGGAAAAAAAACGATAAGGTCGAAATCTGTCCTTTAATTGTCCCTAAAGCCAGCTTCAAGTCTACTCCTGCTTGAAGAAAGGCCAGAACTCTTCCAATCGTATACCTACGAGGGTTCCATTTCCTTTCCTCACACCAAGAAATGCATGACTTTCAGACTCTATAATAGATAGCTCTAGAAACTGACTTTCTAGCATTTATCAGAGTAGACAAGACTGAATCCATGATACCACGGTCCTTCAATATTCTGGTCTCAATAGCCATGCCATCAAATTTAGCAACCGTAAAGAAGGATGGAATATGGGTCCTTGAGACAACAGGTCTGGACGGCACGGAAGGACCAATGGGTCCCCACTGCCAATTTCACAATCTCCGAGTACCAGGATCTCCGAGGCCACTAGGATCACTGACTTTCGTTCCTCCTGTATTCTGTGTAGTAAGTGCGGCAGAATTTTGATCGGAGGGAAAGCATATATCAGAGAATACTGATCCCAAGGAACTACTAACGCGTCTATCCTGACAGCAAGCGGATCCTTGGTCCTGGATACAAAACTGTCCAGTTTGGCATTGAATCTGGATGCCAGCAGATCCACATCTGGGGTCCCCCAGTGTTGACAGATCTGTAGAAAAACTTTGGGATGCAGGGACCATTCCCCTGGCAACAATTTCTGGCGACTTAAGGAGTCTGCCTGCCAATTGTCCACCCCCAGTATAAACACTGCCGAAAGAAATGGCACATGCTTTTCTGCCCAGGTCAATATGTAATTTACCTCTCTTTGGGCTGCCTGACTCCTGGTACCTCCCTCGTGGTTGATATATGCCACTACCGTGGAGTTGTCGGACTGGACTCGGACAGGGAGACCCCGTAACCTGGACGTCCAGAAACGCAGAGCCAGACGAGCTGCCCGAATCTCCAATAGATTGATGGGCAAAGTCCTTTCTGCCTGGGACCATATTCCCTGGACAGACGCCTCCGCCAGGACTGCTCCCCAACCTAGGCGACTGGCGTCTGTAGTTACTACCCTCCAGACTGCCGGTGGAAAAGATTTCACTTTTCTCAAATTGCTGGTTTTTAACCACCAAGAGAGACTCCATTGTACCTGTGGGGATAGAACCATAGGATGATCTAAGGTTCGAGCAGACCGGTCCCAGGCTCCCAGAATGCTGTTCTGGAACACCCTGGAGTAGAACTGTGCATATGGAATTGCGTTGAAGGATGACACCATTTTGCCCAGCAACCTCATGCACAGCCGAATAGAAGGCCTTGGTTCTTTTTTCACCTTCTGGATGAGTTCCACTATGGAAACGACCTTTAAGGGGGGTAAAAACACCCTTTCTTGGGCGGTGTCCAAGACCAGACCCAGATACACCAAGGTCTGGGTTGGGCAAAGGGTTGACTTGTCCACATTTAGAATCCAACCCAGGCGTTGCAAAATCCGCACTGTTTTTGACACGTTTTGGATCAGGATGGTGCAAGAGCAATCCCTCAAGAGAAGATTGTCCAGATAACCTACCACGGAGATCTTCTGGGACCTTAGGAACGCCAATACCGGGGCCAGAATCTTAGTGAAAACCCTGGGGGCCGTGGCTAGACCGAATGGCAGTGCCACAAATTGAAAATGACGGCCCTCTACTGCGAAGCGCAGAAACCTTCGATGTGGACCGAATATCGGTACATGAAGGTATGCATCCTTGATATCTATGGATGCTATATAATCTTCCTTTCTCAGAGATTTTATTACTGAACAAACCGACTCCATACGGAAGGATCGGACGTTTACAAAAAGGTTGAGAGCCTTGAGATCCAAAATGGGCCTTAGTTCCCCATTTGGTTTCGGCACAGTAAAAAGTTTTGAGTAAAACCCCCTGAATCTTTCTTCGTGCGGAACCTTGACAATTACCCCCTGCTTCAGCAGATGCTGCAAGGCTATGAATAGGCATTTCTTTCTCTCCGGATGACTCTGACGGGACCCTTGAGTACAGAAAACGGTTTGGAGGGATCTCCCAGAACTCTATTCTGTAACCCTGTGTTATAGTGGAAATAACCCATCTGTCTTGGACCAGATCTTCCCATGCATCCAAAAACAGCCGAAGCCTGCCCCCCACCCATGAGAGCGGGGGCGTCCCTTCATAAGGTTGACTTGGAGTTGGACTTGGCTGGCTTTTGGTTCCAGGGCTTCCTCTGACCCTGAGGTTTTTTAAACCTTGATGGCTGAGGCCGTCGATACCGCTTGGGGGAAGAGGCACTAGGTCCTGGAGCATTGGGAATTTTATAAGAAGGTTGCTTACCTCTCCTATTAGTAGGAAGGAGAGCACTTTTTCCTCCAGAGATCTTTTGGATATATTTATCCAGATCTTCGCCAAACAAGCGTTCTCCATGGAATGGAAAGGCTCTTGCATGGCGTCTCAGCAGACCAGTTCTTTAGCCACAGAACCCTGCGCATATGTACGGACAGTAACGCAAAACGAGACATCTGCTGAATTGAGTCTTTCAATGCGTCCACTGCAAAACATAAGGCATGAGGAAGCTCCGACAATTCCTCGAAAGGTTCCTCCTGACAAGGCAGGTTTTTTATTTACCCTTTAACACGGTCCTTTAGGGATTGACAAATCCCAATGGCTGCAACTGCTGGTTAAACTGCTGCACCAGCCACCGCAAAGGAGGCTTTAAATAAGGACTCTAGCTTTTTATCGGCCGGATCCTTAAATACCTGGGCATTATCCACTGGACAGGTTAAATTCTTATTCACTGAAGAAATGGCGGCGTCCACCAAAGGTGTACCCCATCTCTTCCTGAGCTTTTCCTCCATAGGATATAAGATAGAAAACCTTTTTGGAGGCAAGAATATCCTGTCAGGATGATCCCAGTCTGCGTAGATCACCTACTCCAATAATGGATGCAAGGGAAACGCCTGGGAACCTTGCTGAGGTCGCAAGGATCCCAAAGTAGAGCAGGAGAGTCCAGACTCCTGAACCGGAGGTAACTTAAACCCAACTCGTACCATTTCAGTCAGAGATTGGATAAACAATTTCTGGGAATGGGAGGCTGAAATTGGTTTTTCCGAACCTGAGTCCTCAGCTGAGGATTCTTCAGCCTCTCCTTCTTCCCAGTCTTTCATGGCCACCTCCTCCAAATCCTCTGCCCACTCTGGTTCCAGATCACCTGGACCCATTTGGCTATAAGAGTCCTGGTGCTCTAGTGATTCTCCACTTGGCCCAGGCTCAGGGGAGGGAGCTCTATTATGCTTTTTAGCTCCCTGTGTTACAGAAGCAATCATGCCAGCTATCTTGCCTTCAAGGCCTGCTAATGCCGATGCCAAATCATCCTTAGTAACATAAGCCGAGGCAGGAATATAGGTGGTGGCCACTATGCCTGACAAATGCAATGGCTCTGCCAGGCCAGATGCCGCAGGTCTTTCAGGGGAGACTGAGGCTGCATCAGCATGGGGCTGGTTTCCTGTTTTTAAGGAAGGTCCTCTTACCCCTGTGCTTGCCCTGCTCCCTGTACCTCGTTTTCTGGAAGACATTGCTTACACGATGAAAAAAGTACTCCCCTCAAGCTGAGACCAGTGTAAAACCTATTGCAACTGTGTCCAAAAACCTCCAGACTCAAGTGCCCAAGTATCGCTCTGCGTTGTCCCAGCACATGCCAGGAGCACCTGCTCCTTATAAAGCCTGCATTGGACTGAGCGCATGCCAGGGCGACTAGCGGTATGCACGGCGCATCTGCCGTGCCCAGATGCACGACGCGCACGTGGCGCATCCGCAATGTGCACCGCAATGCCGCACGCGCACAACGACGGCACGCACGGGCACACCCGTGCATGCGGCGCATGCGCATACCCGCGCACGCACCATAAAAGCACGCCATATTTGGCGCTCTGTAATCCCAGACACAGGCAAAGGTCACACCAGAAACAGAGGGAATATATAACCAATAGTAATATATAGAAATTCCCAAAGGGAGTACTTACCATCCCAAGCAGCAGGGCCTGTTTTACCAGGCCCAATCTTCCCCCATTACGGCGGGTAGCGCCTCTGAGGACCTTCAAGGACCGGGTCCCCCATTTTTTTGGGGCCTCACCCTTGGACCTGTAAAGCACCCTTCTGGTTTACCTTGGGCAAGTTATGACCAGGAATACCAATTTAACAAGGGTCCAGTGCCATATAGGACACATTACAAGCAAAACCTCACTCTTGAAACCTAGGCTCGGGTACCATCCACTTTAGTTTTCTTATGCCATCCGAATGGATCCGATTATAACATCCTCACTGGGACATTATTTGAAGAGTTTGAAGAGCTTCAACAGCCATGACCATCACCTTCAAGACACTGGCGAAAAAACTGAGGTACTTCCTGTATAGGAGGGGTTTTATGGGAGGAACCGTCTTACTATTGGTTGCCAGTGTCCAATCACCTAAAGGTAGCATATAACCCAATTAGTCATTATTATGCTGCTCTGTGTCCCGTGATGTACGATAAAGAAATAATGTTTTTTCAGGAAGGAACATACATTCCACATTAATAATTATGCTACCAAAACTAGTGTGTGCTGTAAATTTCCTCCAGCATTGCTCCTGTTTCTTCTTGCTGGAGGCTGCCATTTTGGTGAAGCCCAAGCCCCTGAACAGAAACCCATCAATTTAACAGTTTAAAAAAACAGTTTTAAAAAATGCCTGGATTGCTAACTGTCACATTTGCTTGTGTCCTCAACCAAACTGTCAAACCATCAAATGGCTGGTGTCATAACTGATCACATGTTCAGCACCATGGCGGTTGCAGATCAAACAGAAGCAGCTTCCTTGGCTGTAAAAAATAGCAGGATTTAATTCTGCTTTAAGTCGGTCAGATTGGCCATTACAGATTCAGCAGTGCATAAAAATGCCAAAAAATGTAGAGCAACTGAGTATGTGCAGAACATGGGGAGCGTGTATTACTGGATTTTAAACAGTATAGGCACTTATTTGTAATGTTTTAGCTATACCTGCAAAAGGGGTCAGCCTGAAGTGATCTAGCAGGACTAAATTTTCTGACTAAAGTTCCACTTTAAGTTACCCACTTCTCCAGGTATAGTTGGAAACCAGCTGAACTGCAGTGAATTCATGTGTGCAACCTCTGTCACTGTAGTGACAGAGTATAAACCACTAGCCTGACATCCGCTGTATCTCTGGTTGCAGGCTGCAGGGGAGGAGAGGCTGAACATTGTGAATGAAGAACTGCTTCACAATGCTTTTGCTGCAATCCCCTGGAGTGAAAAGGAGAGAGCTTGAGGCACATGGGCGCTAGTTCAATCAGTGCTGCAACATCCTAAGAGGAAAAATGGTGGGGAATTCAAAAAGGTGGTTAGGTACTAAACACTGCTCAAACACCAGAGGATTTACTGCACAATGTTGGCATAGTTACAACTGAAGGAGAAAAGCAGTGGGAGATTCAAATGGTAGTTGTGGAATAAACAGTACCCAGCTGCCAAGGCATTTCCAAACTTGCATTAAAGTTCACCACATACAGTGCACATCTAGTGACAGTTACATTTGTGGCAAATAGCACATATTCACCTCTGGTACAAGAGGCCAAAAAAAAAAAAAATAGAAATCCTCAACCTGCAAAGCCTTCTATCCACTCAAAACAGTGAGTCTTTGGAGACAGGGACGGAAGAACTGTTGCAACACCGGCCCTGAAAATTCAGAATCCCCAGGTAAGCCAGCCTAACCTGAATAGCGTGTCCTTACTAACTAGAATATAGATGGGTTTGATGGGTTGTCTAAGCCAACCTGAACTTGTTGCCTATCTGAAGAGACTTTCAGGATTTCCAATATCTGGCATTACTCTACCAACAGCTGTTGATTGTAAAAAAAAAACAAAAAAAAAAAACTTCCAATTCAAGAAAAACAATTAGCAAAAGGGAAAGAAATATGCATTCCTCCTGGGTACACTTAGGGCAGTGATGGCGAACCTTGGCACCCAAGATTATTTGGAACTACATTTCCCATGATGCTCATGCACTCTGCAGTGTAGTTGAGCACCATGGGAAATGTAGTTCCAAAACACCTGGGGTGCCAAGGTTCGCCATCACTGACTTAGGGTTACCATACATATTACATTCTGGCCATACAATCAACTTTAGATTAATGTATGAGGATGTAACAAACCTATCCAATCAATATCCAATTAGGCAATCTATATCCAATTAGGCATGTCCCTGCAATACATAGTTGGAGGTAGATTTGTATAACCAAAATTTAACGTGTATGGTGAGTTAAAGAGAAACTGAGCAGCTGTTAAGCAGGAGGGGTCGTAGCATCAAGGAGGTTGGCTTTCAGTTCCCTATGTACAGTCTATTTGTCCTGCAGAAGGCAGTATACCCCTCGCCTGCTTATTACCAACGTGTGTCCCTCAATGATTGACAAAGAAATACATTTTCTTTTTTACGTCAGGTATACAGAAGACACAATGCATGCCAAATGAGGATCAGTTTGGCAATTTAAGTAATTTTTGTAAACATACCTATAGCCATGATCTTTGTAATCCTTGGTGGCAGAATAGACTACTGAGCTGGCTTTTACACTAATCTGCTGGAAGAGATTCCACACTTCCTGGTAAATGTATTGCTGCAGAGAACATTGGAAATACAAATATTACAGACTTGATGGTTACAAACAGGTCATTTCATGCCAATATTAATAACTCTTTATTCAAGGGTGAAATTACAATGAAGAGATTTTACAGATAAATAGAGGTCAGGTTATTAGCCAAAATGCTTTTTTCTAAGGCTTTAATTGGGTGCGTTCTCTTCATTCTTAACTGGGAATCATTCATTACAGTGTAAACACACATTCTGAAATCAATGTAAAATCTGTTCAGAAAGAAAGAATTTAAATGTGTCAGTATTTTAACTTGGATCCCCCAGACATTACTGTGAGAAAAATTAGATACCAGACCTTTTGCCTTCATTAAATGAAGATCCTCCTGTGTGTGGCTGTTCCAACCTTAAAGTGTACCTGTCAGCCAGTTTAACTTTTTTCTAAAAAAGTGTCTTACTTTATAAAGTTGCTATCCAATTTAGTATACAAGAAGAACTCATTTTCACAGATAAGCCTTACCTAGCTACCTGTACCCCTTTTGCTTTCACTGGACAAATGAAATGCAGCCAGGCAGGACTTGTAAAAGTGAGGTCCACATCAGGGTTGCCAATCGTCAGTAAATTCAGAGATAATTTATAAAATTGTACAATTTGCATGTCCATAATGGACGTTCACAGACAAATGTAAAAATCACTGATTTTATAAACTGCCTGTGAATTTACTGACAGTTGGCAACCCTGGTCCAGATATCAAAGTGCAACTAAACCACACAGACAAAAGTCAGGTTAGGAACATTCCATTTTAAAATGCAAAATGGCTGATAGACACACTTCACAATGCAACTCCAAGAACCAAATGAAGCTACCCATAGCCTTGAGAGGGTAGTTGTTCGTACAGTTATTCCCCTCAACAATGGCAGTTAGAGCTCTTCCAGCCATAAGGGACTGTTGCCTGATCTGGTCAAAAAACCCAATTTGGGTGATTGCAATCTCAGGTTTGATAAGCAAACTACTAATAAAATGTCATCTTAATTTTTATTGAATTTAAAAAAAAGTTTTTATTTGGACTGGAACCCATTAAATAATTCCATGATTAGCTTTGTCACAGGCACCACAGTATGGAGACAACGCTGCAAATGGCTCAGGGAAAGCATCACTGGAACCAGTGAAAAAAGTTGTCTGCTCAAGTCTATTCGTATACGGACGGATTCTGGTAAGAAAAAGGGGGGCAGTATCACGGACAGTACTCAATTTTCCAAGTCTATTAGGAAAGGTACAGTATATACCAGAAACTACATGGACCTATATATAAGGGTTTTTGGCAGCAGAAGACAGATGTTGATGTTGGAATTAAAAGCACAGCTGCTCAGCAGGTAAGCTGTGTCTAACAAGCTTGAAGAATTCCCATGTTTGACTTTAAGTAGATCATCAAATTCTAATTCAACTGTACATGTGACAAACACTCTGGAATCACACTCCACGGCTCTATAGTGGCTACTGAGTAGATATGGGAAAGTTTATCCATTTCAAAGTCAAATTTGCAAGCAAATAAACATTTGAAGTGCTTTTGAATTACATTCATCAAACCATTAAATGTATTGAGAATTTATGTACAAATTATCATACAAACATTTGTTTGAAAATAAATTAGCATATGCCTAACTTAAAGGGGTTGTAAAGTCTCATGGTTTTTCACCTTAATGCAATAAGGTGCAATCTTTGCTGCAGCTGCCCACCAGAGCCCCCCTTTTTCTTACCAGAACCCGTCCGTTCCAGCGACGAGCGCGAGCCCTGCGGCTCTAGCCGCTGTCTCCTTTTTCAGTGAATAGATTGATGGCAGCAGGAGACATTCATTGCTGTCTATCACATCCAGTGATACGAGAGCGGGGGGGGGGGGGTGTCGAGTCCTGCTGTCTGTGTCAATGGACGCATGTGTCAATGGACTCTTTCTCTATTCAAAATCAATAGTTCCCTATGAAAGTCTACTGATCTGACTTTCAGCCAATTGATTTGAATAGAAGTCACATCCAAAGTCGGATCATGATCCGACCTGTGGTGCAATTTGTGCTCTGAGGATCTTGAAGAAGAACCCCATGCCAAAGTGTACAAAAAAAAAAAAAAAAAACGGCATTGGGTCCCCCCCCCCCCAAAGATCCATACCATGCCCTTTGAGTCCAGTATGGGTCTTGAAAGAGAAGCCAAACGCAGAAAAAAAAAAAAAAAAACGGCGTGCATGGGTTGGCACCCCCCTTAAGACCATACCAGACCAAAGGGTAAGGATTTTGAGGAAAACCCCAGCCAAAAAAAAAAAAAAAAAAAAAAACGTTGCAGGGTCCCCTCAAAATCCATACCAGACCCTTATCCGAGCATGCAGCCCAGCAGTACAGGAAAGGGGACGGGACGAGCGAATGCCCCCCCCCTCCTGGACCATACCAGGCCACATGTCCTCAACATGCGGGGCCTCCTCCCCGCAACCCTGGCCGGTGGTTGTTGGGGGTCTGCAGGCAGGTGGCTTATCAGAATCTGGAAGCCCCCTTTAAGAAAGGGGGCCCCCAGATCCCATCCCCCATGTGAATGAGTATAGAGTACATTTTACCCCTACCCATTCACTCCAAAAAAAGGCAGTGTAGTGTAAATAAAAACAAGAGACGGTTTTGACAAGTCCTTTATTAAAAATCTTCCTCCGGTCTTCTCCGCTGCTTAACAGTGTCAGAGGAGGACCGGTTTGGCAGCGGAGAAGACTGAAGGAAGAAGACTAGAGGAAGATAAAGGACTTGTCAAAACTGTCTCTTGTTTTTTTTTACACTACACTTTTTGGGGTGAATGGTTAGGGGTACAATGTACCCCATACTCATTAACATAGGGGGGCCGGGATCGAGGGGACCCCTTTTTTAAAGGGGGCCTCAAGATTCCGATAAGCCCCTGCCCACAGACTCCCACAACCACTGGCTAGGGTCAACATGGGGATAAGGTGCTTTGGGGTCCCAAAGCACCCACACCCCATGTTAAGGGGGTGCGGGCTGGTATGTTCGGGGGGGGGGGGGGGGGGCGCTCGCTTGTCCGCGCCCCCCCATCCCATTTCCTGACCTGCTGGGTTGCATGCTCGGATGAGGGTCTGGTATGGAATTTGGGGGGGACTCCATGCCATTTTTTTTTTTTGGCATGGGGTACCCTTTCAAGATCCATACCAGACTCAAAGGGCCTGGTATGCATCTTGAGGGAGACCCTAAGCCGTTTTTTTATTTTTTATTTTAGCATGGGACTCCCTTTCAAGATCTTCAGAGCACAAGTTGCACCACAAGTCGGATCATGATAATCCAACTTGGATGCGACTTCCATTCAAATCAATGGGCTGAAAGCCCAGCTTAACACTGTATCTTAACGTTTAAACACGTTTACAAGCATTTGGAGTTTGAAATGCCGGTAAACTACAGTCCTGAACGCGATTTATCTGCTTTCAAAAAACACATGTAACCTCAACTGCCTCTAACCTACTATAAATGACTGAGTCTACATGTACACATAAGATAACATTGAGGAAAGTTCAGGGGCTGCTGAAAAAAACACTCAACTGCTCCTAAACGTGAGTTTAGCAGCTGCAGTATACATGAAGCCTTAGGGCAGTCAAAACTGACCTGCTTCTGTGCTTGAAAACGGTGTAGGTTATTACAGGTAGGATTGGTGTAAAATAAGGAAACAAACAAGCATATTTTAGCTTTACTACTATAGCGAGCAGACTGTTGGTTGGTCCGAATGTCTAAAAGCTAATTGTTTCTTTTGCAAATCTGTCTACTTACATTGCCAGTTATCACCATACACCCCAGTTGGTCTATGATGAGCACATCAAGTGGTGATGGCGGCTGGCAGAACTTCTGCTGCAATATCTGAAGGATCGGCTCCATCACCTTTGGGGTATCCCTGAGGGCCACTGCAATATGCCCCAATGCACGAATTGTGTGATCTGGAATCAGATGAGCCTCCCTAAAACACAGTACAAACATCTCTTTATTGTGCAACAAATGTAATAAAAGATTCATTTGTTAGTGCAGAAGCTGATTTTAGATCCTAATAAACGTAAACAAAAAATACAGATTACATGGTTCTCTGGAATTAACTAGGACAAGTAAACACACAATAGGATTATTGTATTCATACATCTAATTTATCAAGTTTAAACTTTAAGACTATAGACTAATGACTTTGAAATCACATCTTTAATATCTTGTTACATGATGTTTAAAATCAATTTTCTAAGCATTTTGTACTTCATCTTCAAACTGGTAGTTTGTCACACAAATACTGTATGCATTTCTATCAACATCAGCATTTTTATCAACAAACTGAAACAATTTGTTATGAACTCCAGTAAACAATGTCTAGTTGTAGAGATGGGAAGGGTAAGAACCACTGTCAGTTTCTTTTTTTGCTGTCTGTGTCTGCACAGGGGAGCTTCAACTTCTCTGTCTTCCACTCACAAGTGACGCAATTGTGGAACGAGCTCGGAGCTCGTGGATATACGCCGTTACTCTGCTTTTTAATGTGAGTGCACTGTATGATGTTATGATTTTAATAAATTCATTCTAAGTTACTACACTACGAGAGCTCTCTTCTTCCTTTATATATACCCCTTTGAGAGGACATTAGAGGGAACCCCCTGGGAGAAAACAGAGACACAACATATGTGAGAGCAGATCGTCGGAAACAACTATACAGGACCCCAAGAGGTGACTACACACCAGTACACCGTCAAAGGAACCATAGGCTATGCTAATTTAAAGCAGTGTTCCGGCCATAATTTTTTTTTTACAATCTCAACATTATTAGAACATATAAGCAGTAACAGATATCAATTGTTCCCGAACACTTTAGTTATCAATTAAAAAACTTACAGTATATGTTGTCACTGATCTTGTGGCCGTTTCCATTTTAGTTATGGGCATGTGAAGCCCAGTTGATTTCTCTTCCTTGTTTTCCTGAGAGAGGTGCATGCTGGGTAACCTCTCGATCTCGCGCATGCGCTGTTAAACGGCGCTCGTAGCGCTGATACACAGTAATTCCCACAGACTCCTGGGAAATGATGACATTCATTTCCCAGGAGGCCCGGCGAGTCAGGAAGAAAAGTAGGTCCACCGCGGAATAGGAAGTAGGCAGATTAGTAAGTCTGCCTAGTAACAGGCACTTTCAGGCAAATACATTTTTTTTTTTTTTAAACAAAATGATTTATTTTACATTAAAAAGGAACCTACTAATGTGAAAATTATTTTTAGGGTGGACCTCCGCTTTAATACTTACCTGAGGCTAGAGAGCACCAAGGTGATGTGGGAGCAAGATTGTCACCTATATTATGAATACTCACCACTGCGGGTGATATTGCGCACTACCTCACAAAAAGGACTTTTTATATAAGGACTTGTATCGATGAACAATGCACCATTATATCATTGTTTAGATTTGTGTGTTAGGTGTCCAGCCTTGAGACACATGTTATTATTTATGCACTAGGATCACTTTTATTACATGTTTTGGATCATTATTTATATTGCATGTTTATACACCTATTTTCTATTGCTGCTGATTTACCACAGTGTGAAGAGTGTGGCGATCGCTGGATGACTAGGGGCATCACAGAGTGATTGCTTTTAGCCTTGAGGTTACACCCAGTAATGTTGAATTGGTTTATGCACTGAAGTCACTTTATATTTATATTTATTTTGATGGTTATCTATTAGGAGTGATTAACTAGGTTTACCTACCACAAGAGTTCATGTCACATATTGGTTAGACTGAGTTAACGGTCAGAGCCTCACTACTCTCTAACAATTTATTTATGAATAGTCAAGGATAAGATAATTAAATGAAGTCGGCAGGCTTGCTATACATTTTTTACCCCTCGCACAGAGTGGTAGCGTGAAAGTAACACATAACAAAGCTCATACTTTTACAGTTTTCACTAAAATAGGAAGAGGTACATAAGGAATGGATACCGATTTTAAATGGGCAAAGGGATGTGGGAAGGCGCATTAGTGTGTGGAGGGTGGCCTCCCTATGCAAACCATTGCACCTGAACTCTATTAAATTTTTGTGGACAATGTTTGCTCATGAAATTTAGCTCATACAAAGGCAATAACCACATTATCGTTGATTCCAATATCGAAGGCTGGAGTTGCGCCAGGGACTTCTATAGGTTTAAGAGGATGATACAAATGTACATTACAATTTATGCCGAAAAGTACCAGGGTGGGGCTTGGCTACATGATTGTATGCAATATACAATTAACAACAGTTTAATTTGTGACCAGTATTCTTGGATCTTTAACCAAGACCAAAACATATGCAGGATGTACCAGTATCTACACTGTTCTTGGGGCAGATAGAGCGGAGGTTACAGTATGCAATCTGCTTCACTTCATTTCTTTAGTAGATCATAAGCATGGTGCACTTTTTAAGGCTCTCTTCTCAGTCCCCCCTGGTTAATGGAGGGGGAAAGATGTGAAAGTTTGAGCAAATCAGTACAAAATAGCCAAATGTATAAGAGCAAAATGACTCTCTCAGATCCTTGCTTAAAGTAGAATTAGAGGTTTATCATAAGTACTTTAAATAGTTTGGGCCAAGCTAGCCCAAACCAATTTTTTTTTTTTTTGTTTACATGCAAGAGAAAGTTCTGACTGCTGGGGCTGCTGTAATAGACTGTAGTAGCAATAGCTACAGTAATCGGCGTTGTGTTAGGGCAGCAGTATGAGACACTTTGTCTCTGCTACCCAGTCTCTTCACAAGACCTAAAGAACTAATAGCGACTTTCCAAAGAGATGTTATTCAGGAACCTTCAGACGTTGCATCCAGCTTAAAGCAGAGCACCCCCCAAAAAGGGGAAGCTCCGCTAGTTTACCCCCCCCCCCCCCCTTCAGTGCCACATTTGGCACCTTTTGGGGAGAGGGGGGAGCAGGTACCTGTTGTCAACAGGTACTTGTCCCAACTTCCGGGAGAACTCACCACAGGAAGCTCGACCCTCCTCCTCCTTCCCCCCCGTCGTCAGGACATAAAAAAAAAAGTGCAGCTCGCTTGGCGCATGTGCAGTAGGGAACCGTCTGACAAGTCGCAAAGGCTTCACTGCCGATTTCCCTTGCAAGGAATGGCAGCGGCAGCCGCCGAGAGAGTATTTGCAGCTGCTGACTTTTAATTTTTGGAAGGAAAGGGGGAGGAAGGGGCTGGAGCTCCGCTTTAATCCAAACTCCTTGAAATTAGTTTGTCAGCACTGGTTGAACAACTGCTATTAAAGTAGAATTCCAGGTTTCCAAACAATCACTTTAAATAGTTTGCCTGGGCAAAACTGGCCCAAACTAATTATTTTTATGCCAGCATGGGCTGGCTGTTAGGGCTACTGTAATAGACTGCATTCGTTCCAGCACCATGCATGAGCCTAGTGGCTCCAGCCGGTGGCACTTACCTCATTTGACAGATTGATAGCAGCAGGAGCCATTGCCTTCCGCTGCTGTCAATCAAATCCAGTGACACGGGAGCCGGGGGGCGGAGCCGAGTCCTGCTGGCTGTGTCAATGGACGCAGCAGCAGGACTCGGAAACGCGCAGGCATGGGTGCCCCATTGGAAGGCGGCTTTTCGTGGGGGAACCTGATGAAGGGGAGGAGCCAGGATCGCCAACGGGGTACCCCAGAAGAGGAGGATCTGGGCTGCTGTGTGCAAAACCTTTGCACAGAGCAGGCAAGTATAGATATGTTTGTTATTTTTATTTTTTAAAAATCCCAACCTCACAACCACTTTCATTTGGTCTTAACACAGCAATCACATTCAGGGGAAGAGTTGTATTTTTATGAATAAATTATAATTGGTGGAGAGGTGGGCAGATGATGTAGAGGTCTACAATTAAGTTTTACCAAGAGAAGAGCATCAGGCGTGAACTGTTCAGAAAGTCAGCTTGACTGATTGAAGAATATGATGTGACGTCACCAGTGTGTGCCCTTGTTTTCGTGTTTTCCAGGAAGTGTGTTTGGTACACAGGAAACTGGTTCTTCCATGTCCTCTGGAATTCAAGTCTGGTCCTCTAAAATAAGTCTTGGTATGGATCCTGGAGCCCAGAGGCTTTGAAGAGAATTGGGAAGGATGACGTCTCAAGTCCTAGGTCCACAGCACAATGTTTGTGCAGAGCCCTTTTGGTATAGGTGTATGCAACAGTTCAGATTCCACCCTACCCAGGAGCCCATGTAGCTGCAAGGGAGCATTTAAAGATGGTGCATGGGTGCACAGGAGTTTGAATTCTGGTTGGAGAATAGTGACAAGGGCCAAACCTGAGGACCAGAGCAGAGCTGCTGCAAAGTGAAAGCCGAAAAAGCAGTATTTGCTTATGGCAGAGAGATCCTGAACAACCCATGTATGTGCTTTTGTGTTTCTGTGAACATTCTTTTAAATAAAGGGGGATAAAACAGCCCTACAAAAAAGCATGTGAAGCTGGGAAAACAGGAACCAGGGGTGTACAATCCTCAGGAGTACAGGCAAGTAGGTGAGTGTGTCGTTCAGCAGCAGTTTAGGGGGAAAAAGACAAGGCTAAACACATAAGTGGGCACTAGGAGTATCTATAAGGACTAGCATCACAGAAAAAAGGATTTACCTATAAACCTAGGATTGACTTAAAGCGTTTGTTAACCCTAAAAAAAAAAAAAAAAAAAAAAAAAAAAAAGGATTCTGCTCCTTTAAAGCATGTTATACGACACAGTGCTTTTGCTGTGTCATTTGCCCCCCTGTAACACCTAAAAAACCTGGCTGATCCTGCCAGTTTCTACCCTTCCCTATATAAACTGACCACGGTGTATCATGCCTGCTGAGCCCTGACACCGTGGTCAGTTTACGCGCCTCTGTCATCCGCAGCCTGCTATCTCCTCTGTGCTCCTGTGTCCTCCTCCCCCCTCCCCTCACTGCCTGTCAGCTCGTGACAGTGCCACCCTCCCCTCCTCCTGCTGTTTGCATAACACTAACCTGTATACACCATCAGCACTGCCTCCTATAGTAGTGTCCCCCTCTGTGTATGATTTTTTTTTAAATATAAATGCTGCAAATAACTCATTTCAGTGCCGAGATCACAATCACATGACCGACCGGCTATCTTCTCCTCCTCCCCTCCAGACTGATGTCAGCGGGGGGAAACTTGGCCCCTCCCGCTGCATCTGTCAGAGGAGGAAAGGAGAAAGCCTGCCGATCATGCATTCGTAACTTTGGCTGTGAAATGAGGTATTTGTAGCATTTATTTTTATAAATCATACACGGGGAAGAGGGAAACACTGCAATAGGAGGCAGTGCTGATGGTGCATACAGGTTAGAGTGGCTTAACAACCACTTTAAGTCAAATAAAAACATCTTTACATAAATTGAAAAATTTGGTAGATTTTTACAATCTTGCACACATAAGTTTGGCAGAGAAAACCATATTATACTTGACACGCTTGGGAGGGAACCTTTAATGGCATTGAGTGATTTATTGCAATTTTGTGTCTCAAGAGTAGGGACGGGCTTTATGTTCGGGTCGAACATGAGTTCGACCCGAACATTGGCTGTTTGCCCGATCGCCGAATAGCGAACAATTTGGGGTGTTTGTGGCAAATTCGAAAGCCGCGGAACACCCTTTAAAAGGGAGAAATCAAAAGCGCTAATTTTAAAGGTTAATATGCAAGTTATTGTCATAAAAAGTGTTGGGGACCTAGGTCCTGCCCCAGGGAACATGTATCAATGCAAAAAAAAGTTTTAAAAATGGTCGTTTTTCGGGAGCAATGATTTTAATAATGCTTAAAGTGAAACAATAAAAGTGCAATCTTCCTTTAAATTTCGTACCTGGGGGGTGTCTATAGTATGCCTGTAAAGTGGTGCATGTTTCCCGTGTTCAGAACAGTCTGACAGCAAAATGACATTTCTAAAGGAAAAAAAGTCATTTAAAACTACTCGCGGCTACAATGAATTGTCGGTCCGGCAATGCACATAAAAATTAATTGATAAAAACAGCATGGGATTCCCCCACAGGGGAACCCCGAACCAAAGTAAAAAAAAAAAAAAAAAAAAAAAAAAAAAAATGCAGGGGGTACCCCCAAATTCCATACCAGGCCCTTCAGGTCTGGTATGGATATTAAGGGGAACCCCGCGCCAAAATTTAAAAGTAAAAATGGCGTGGGGGTCCCCCTCAAAATCCATACCAGACCAGAATTTTTAAGGGGAACCCGGCGCCAAAATTTTTTAAAAAAATGGCGTGGGGTCACCCCAAAAATCCATACCAGACCCTTATCCGAGCACGCAACCTGGCAGGCCGCAGGAAAAGAGGGGGGGGGACGAGAGAGCGGGTGGGCCCGTCCGGGCCCGCCCCCCTCTGACGCTACGGGGGAAGCCATAGGGATGTCCCCGTGCGTCAGAGGGGGGCGGGGTCACCCGGCGATGACACAGTGTGGCCCCGCCCACAGTTTTAAAAGAGCTGTCACCTGCGAGGACGCATCATATGGCGTGTGCCTCCCATGGAGGCAGATCTTCTTTATTATTTTTTTGGTTCATCGGAGGTGAATGGACTAGGTGGGACAGTTTTAATTTTTAAATAAAGGACTTCTCTCACTGTGTGTGTGTTTTTTTTTACCATTTTCACACCTTTTTTGTGAAATGGTACGGGTACAATGTACCCGTTACTATTTCAAACGGGGGGGGGGCCAGGATCTGGGGATCCCCTTGTTAAAGGGGGCTTCCAGATTCCGATAAGCCCCCACCCGCAGTCCCCCACAACCAACGGGCAAGGGTTGTGGGGATGAGGCCCTTCTCCCCATCAAGATGGGGACAAGGTGCTTTGGGGGGCTACCCCAAAGCACCCTCCCAATGTTGAGGGCATGTGGCCTGGTACAGTTCAGGAGGGGGGATGCTCTCTTGTCGCGTGCTCGGATAAGGGTCTGGTATGGATTTTTGGGGGGACCCCACACCATTTTTTTTAAAAATTTGGCGCGGGGTTCCCCTTAAAATCTCCAGGTCTGGTATGGATTTTGAGGGGGACCCCCACGCCATTTTTTAAAAATTTTGGCGTGGGGTTCCCCTTAATATACATACATCTGGTATGGAATTTGGGGGGACCCCTCACGCATTTTTTTTTTTTTTAATTTTGGTTCAGGGTTCCCCTGTGGGGGAATCCCATGCCGTTTTTATCAATGAACTGTTATGTGTATTGCCGGACCGACAATTCATTATAGCCGCGAGTAGTTTTAAATGACTTTTTTCCTTTAGAAATGTCAGACTGTTCTAAACACGGGAAACATGCGCCACTTTACAGGCATACTATAGACACCCCCCAGGTACTAAATTTAGAGGAATATTACACTTTTATTGTTTCACTTTAGGCATTATTAAAATCACCGCTCCCGAAAAAACGTCCGTTTTTAAAACTTTTTTTTGCATTGATACGTCCCCTGGGGCAGGACCCAGGTCCCCAAATACTTTTTAAGACAATACCATGCATAGAAGCCTTTAAAATTAGTACTTTTGATTTTTCATGTTCGTGTCCCATAGACTTTAATGGTGTTCGAACAAATTTTTTGCCTGTTCGCGTGTTCTGTTGCAAACTGAACGGGGCGGTGTTCGGCCCATCCCTACTCAAGAGAATACAGAGAAAATCTAAAGAAAACAATTTATTTTATTAAATTTTACATAGGATAATCACAACAGAGTAAAAACATCATATACTGTGCATCTGTATATTAATGTGCAGTGAGACCTTGTGCGTCTATGCGTTTTGCCGTAAGGCTTCTTCAGGACACGATCAAGGTTCAAAGATGCAACAGATAAGAGAAAAATGCTTCTCTATCTTAGTTTGGAATAGATAATATCCATGGTAGGATAAACAATATATCTGAAGATTAGAAGATCAATCCACGATAACTGGAACTAGAGGCAGGGGCACATGGACATTTAGTAGTCCTAGTATAAGGGATGTCGAGGACGCCGGAGGGCGTCCGCTGTATACAGCTCACTAAGAGGCTTGAACGATACAGATGACCATATAGAGCCCGGCAGCATATAGCTGATAAACTGGGGTTTACATAGAGAGCGTGCCCCTGGGAGACAGCCGTCCACTGCACCTTAGCCACCATCTTTCCCAACAACCTCATGCAAAGCTGAATAATAGGATTTCTAAATACAGCTTACCTGTAAAATCCTTTTCTTGGGAATACATCACGAGACAAAGAGGCTTGGTAATTACTTAGTGGGTGGGATAGTACCTTCAGGTGATTGGACACACACTGGTAACCCTAATTACAAGGTGCGTTCCTCCCCTATATAACCCCTCCCATATGGAGAGTACCTCAGTTTTGTAGCAAAGCAATAAGTACCCAAACGTATAATCCTAAAGATGGGCAGGAGCTCTGTGTTCCGTGATGTATTCCCAAGAAAAGGATTTTACAGGAAGGCTGTATTTAAAAATACTATTTTCTTGTTCATACATCATGGGACACAGAGGCTTGGTAATTAGTGGGATGTCCTAAAGCAATGCCCAAATTGAGGGGAGAGAGACACAGATCAGAAAATACATAGACCACCAACAGACAAGAGGATCTATACTGCTGCCTGCAGCACACTGCGCCCGAAGGCGGCATCCTCATGCCTTCTTAGATCCACCTGATAGAATCTAGTGAATGTATGGACTGAAGACCAAGTTGCAGCCTTGCAGATCTGAGCCATGGAGGCCTGGTGATGCACTGCCCATGAAGCACTAACCGCTCTGGTTGCGTGTGCCTTAACCTGAAAAGGAGGAATCTTCTTCTTTATACCATAGGCTTGAATAATAATTTGCCGAATCCATCTAGAAATAGTGGATTTCGACGCTGCCTGGCCCTTTCTGGGGCCTTCTGGCAGAATAAACAGACAATCAGTCTTTCGTATCTGAGCGGTTGCCTGCAGATAAATACTGACTGCTCTTACAACATCTAGAGAGTGTAACAACTCCTCTTCCGCGGATCTGGAAAAGAGGACGGTAGGACCACATCTTGATACAGATGGAACCCTGAGACCACCTTCGGTAAAAAAGTCGGGTGAGGACGCAACACCACCCTGTCTTTGTGAATAATCAAATATGGCTCTTTACAAGAAAGAGCTGCTAATTCTGATACCCTTCTAGCCGAGGAAATGGCTACCAAAAAGAACAGTTTGTCAGAAGAACTAAAGCATGGTGCACTGGTTCAAAGGGTTGATAGTGCTCAAAGCCAGCCTCATTTCAATGCCCAATTGAAGAAAAGCAAGAATCCTGCTAATGGTATACTTTCTAGGATGCCACCCCCTGGGTTCACACCAGGAAACATATGCCTTCCAGATTCTGTAGATGAGCCTGGAGTGAAAAGGACTGATTCTGAGAGCCCACGGCTTTTCAGAATGTGGGTCTCAGCAGCCAAACCGTCAAAATTCAGACTTCGTAAGGCAGGATGGAATATTGGACCTTGTGAGAGTAGATCTGGACGCAGCGGAAGAACCCAAGGTCTTCCCACTCCCATCTTTACAATCTCTGCATACCAAGGTCGTCTGGGCCAAGTCGGGGCCACCAGAATGACTGACTTTGCTTCCCTTTTGACCCTCCGAAGGAACCGCGGAAGAAGCGGAATTGGAGGAAAGGCATAGATCAGAGAGTACCGATCCCATGGAATCGTTAAGGCATCTGACCCTTGTGCTAGCAGATCCTTTGTTCTTGACACAAAGCTGTTTAGTTTTTTGTTGAACCTGGACGCAAACAGGTCTACATCTGGGGTACCCCAATTTTTACATATGGTCTGAAATATGTCAGGGTGTAGAGACCATTCTCCTGGACACAACTGCTGGCGGCTTAGAAAATCTGCCTGCCAATTTTCTACCCCTGGAATAAAGACCGCAGACAGGCAAGGAATATGCCTTTCTGCCCAGAAAAAAAATGCGATTCACCTTCTTTTGGGCATCCAGGCTCCTGGTGCCTCCTTGGTGATTGATATAAGCCGCAGCCGTGGCATTGTCGGACTGTACCTGGACAGGATGACCCTGTAGTCTGAAAGTCCAGACCTTGAGGGCTAGATGAATTGCCCGAATTTCCAGAATGTTGATGAGCAAGAGCCTTTCGGCTCTGGACCATCTTCCCTGGGTGGAGGCTTCAGGCTTCTTCCAAAACTGCTCCCCAGCCTATTAGGCTGGCATCTGTGGTTAGTAACTGGGACAAAGGACTTTCCTTTAAGAAGATTCTTGGTCAGTAACCACCAATTGAGGCTCTGGCGCACCCCTGTGGATAGGCACATTAGAAGATCCAAGGCTTGAACCCTCTTGTTCCAGGCAGAGAGGACACTGCTTTGTAAAGGCCTCAAGTGAAACTGGAAGGTTAAATTATCGGATGGAGGGATTTCTCCTTGCCGAGACTACCCAAACCAAATCTTTTATAGCCCTGGCTTTTGATCTGGGTAAGAACACTCTGCTTTGGACTGTGTCTATGACCATGTCCAAATACTCAAGCCTTTTTAGGGGCTGCAAGGAGAATTTCTCTAGATTGAGGACCCAGCTTAGGTACTCTAAGTACTTTAATGTGCAGAGCACATTGTGGCTTAGGCGTGTTACGGACTGTTCTGTGAGTAGCAAATCGTCCAGATAGGCTGTCATAGTTATGCCCTGAGCCCTTAGATTTGCCAGGGGCAGGGCTAGAACTTTTGTGAACACTGGAGGAGCGGTAGCAAGACCAAAAGGAAGGGCCACAAATTGAAAGTGGCCCAATCCACCGCAAACCTTAGAAATCTTTGGTGAGCGGGAAATATTGGCACATGCAAATATGCATCTTTGATGTCTACGGATGCCAGGAATTCTCCCCCTTGAAGGGTGGAGACTACTGAGCGGATAGACTCCATGCAGAAAGGACGAATGTCTAGAAATTGATTCAGGTCTTTTAGATCCAGAATAGGTCTGACATCTCCGTTTGGTTGTGGAACCGTAAAGAGGTTTGAGTAGAACTCTGAGCCTTGCTCTTCCGGGGCCACCTCTATAATTACCCCTTGGGATAACAGAAGTTCTAAGGCCAGAAGTAAGGGCCTTCTTTTCTCTGGATCCCTGGAGACTCTTGACCTTAGAAAACGAGATGGCGGAAGCTCCCGGAACTTTAGTCCAGAGACACCGTGGAGGCTACCCATCTGTCCTGAATCTCTTCCCGCCAGGCGCCTGCAAACTGCAGCAGCCTTCCCCCCACTCGGCCAAGCGGGGGCATCCCTTCATAGGGAGGCTTTAGGGTTCTGTTTACCAGATCTTAGACCCCAAGGTTTCTTTTGCCCTTGGGCTTGACTTTGGACCTTTCCCCTAGTATTTGATTGGGGAGGCCGGCGTGTGAGGATAGTGTTCGGCAGCTATTCCAGCATTCAAAAAGCCGCGCCTCCTGCTCGTCTGTGATAGGCTGAACAGCTGTCAGTGTACAGCCTATCACGGACATTCTCTCATCCTCGTCCGTGGTATGAGAATGAGAGAATGTCCGTGATAGGCAGTCAGCGGTCAGCCTATCACAGACGAGGAAGCGGCGCGGCTTTTGAAATGTGGAATGGCCGCCGAACACTATCATCACACGCCGGCTGCCGTTTGAGGATGGAGATCGCCACAGGGAGGCTGCACATTCACACAGGACATGTACAGGACACATGCACACAGGACACACATGTACAGGACACACATGTACAGGACACAGGACACATGCACAGGGTACAGGTAGGCTGCACAGGACACAGGGAGGCAGGCAGCTGCAGATGGGCATTGTTGACCCTCTGCATTTCTCACCCTCGTCTTATACTCGGGTCAAGAAATTTTTCCCAGTTTTTTGTGGTAAATTAGGGGCCTCGACTTATACTCGAGTATATACGGTAAGTGACATAACAACATAGAACTATATGTGATACAAACATGTAAGTGACATAATAGCACAAAATCCAATCATAATAAATGTGAATAAATTATATGGTGTGCTAATTTAGTGACTGCACTACACCCAAAAGTCCACATTGAGCAGAATGATGAAATACAGTCCAATTAGGTTTGTGATCCAATGCCCATGGGAAGAATTCCTGACATTACTGGAAACCTTGAAGTGAGGAAATAGAAGCAAACACCACCACCGTGAAAGAGGGAGGAGGCTTACCGGATGGTATTGACTTGGCGGGGCGTATACCACCCTAGTCAACAAGGCTTGTTGGGTTCAAACCACCCAATGGGAGACAGCAGGTCCTGGAACTCGGTCAGTCGGTCAACCTTAAACGGTTGTTGGATGTTAACTGAAGGCTTCAGGAGTTTCAAGAAACGTGGAAACTTATTGTCACAGGAAGGGTATCATGTAATAGAGAAAAGGAGCTGACATAGCGTGATACCGGTTAAAAAAGTGGTGATTTTATTAAAAATACGAATTCAACACTCACATTTGGTAGAAATGTATAAAGCATGTAAAAGCATGAAGGTGATGTTGACGGAAGGTCTACCCGACGCGTTTCTACTGCAGAGTCGTCATCTTCTATTTCCTCACTTCAAGGTTCCCAGTAATGTCAGGAATTCTTCCCATGTGCATTGGATCACAAACCTAATTAGACTGTATTTCATCATTCTGCTTTTGGGTGTAGTGCAGTCACTACATTAGCACACTATATAATTTATTCACATTTATTATGATTGGAGTTTGTGCTATTATGTCACTTACATGTTTGTATCACATATAATTCTATGCTATTATGTCACTTATATGCTTATATTACATATAACTTTATCACCTTCCTTTTTTTTTTTTTTTTTGCAACCTTAGCGCTGCACTTATTATATTTTACATACTTAGCTTTTTAGTCTACAGCCGCACTGGCTGCTGCTTGCGGAATCACAGCGCAGTATACACTTTTTAATACTCAGATAGGGATATTTCCTCATTATCAGAATGCTATCAGAATGCTCATCCGATAGGGAACCCAAAGCAGAGGGAGGGGTTCTACCCCTTTTTCTGCTATTTTTTAAGGAAGCTGTGACAAAGGTACTAATCCTTCCTTCTAAACCATCCAATGCAGCCTTCAAAGTGACTTCTGTGACATAAACAGGGACTGAAACATTGGGAGAGGCTGCAAATCCTGACAGGGGTACAGACTCATCCTGTGAGGCTGCCTCCAGTCTTGCGGGCGGCATGGTATCCTGCAGGCATGTCCAGAACCCCTAGATGTAGGCGGTGATTTTCTGGTGCCTCTTTTACCTCCCCCTGAAGCCCTCTTACGAGGAGACATAGTCCTAAGCTGCAAAGCAGAGGTACTAGTGTAAAGTGCAATCACTGTTGTGCTATAGTCTTACAATATAAACATTAGCTACAAACCGCACAACCTAATGCCGAGTAGGTGTCTTAAGTTTGCCAGGATCCGATACACTGAGATGCTTACTGCCCACAGCTCTGTTTCCCACCTCTTACAGAAACTCTGGTGCCTTGGGCTTTAAAAAACAGCTGCTTTGCGCCTGCACACTGGAGCACCGTGCACGGCGCCACAACCACGCCCCCCCTTCCCTGCCGTAAAAGCGTGCCCCCTGCACGTGCACGTAGGACCATTATGATGGTGGCTGAGGCGAGGGGGGAGAAAGGAGACCCCTTGAGGACTGCGTGGGACCCCCGGACTGCATGGGATCCCCCCCTTTTAGTTTATGTGGCAGAGCCTGCAGTGGAGGAGGTGAGCGGCTTCACAGAACAGCTTCACTGAGCGTGTAACCTGGAAGGCATGTAAGTATACACCAGGTATATCTCTTACTCCCTCTAGTGGCAGAAACCAGGTAAGACATACAACTACTCACAGAAGATAATCCATAATGTGTAAACTTTAGGATTGTCTTCACATACCTTATCCCCGCCGCAGGAACTGCTGAGAACAGACAGATTCCAGCCTTCACCCATCACGGCGGGTAGCGTTGTGCCAACCTTCAGGGTTCTGGGTTCCTACTCACAGGATCCTCTTCCCTGGACCTGTAGAAGACTCTGCCAGAAACTTTTCCTGCCATTGTTATATTAGTACACCAAAGCCTGAATCCCAGAGCCCAGACCTCCAAGGAGAGACATTACAGCCAAAACCTTGTTTCTTCTTATCATGAGGCCCGGGTAGCATCCATCTTAGACGTTTTAGTAATTCACCAAGGTATGGATCCGGTTGTATCATCAAACAGAGCTTTCTTCTTAGCACATCTTCAAATGTGACCAACCACCTTAGACACTGGCGAAAAAACCTAGGGAACTCTCAATATGGGAGGGGTTATATAGGGGAGGAACTCACCTTGTAATTAGGGTTACCAGTGTCCAATCACCTGAAGGTACTATCTAACCCACGAAGTAATTACCAAGCTTCTGTGTCCCGTGATGTATGAACAAGAAAAAAAAAAAAAAAGATTCATCTTGCTTCGACCACCTGAATCAGTTCCTTTATGGCGCTGATCTTTGCCTAGGGCAAGAATACCCCTTTCTGGGTGTATCTATGATCAGACCCAAGTATTCTAGCCCCCTTCATGGTTTTAAGGAAGATTTCTCTAGGCTGAAAATCCAACCTAGGTATTCCAGGTAGTTGAATGTGGTGACCATACTTTGGTTTAAGCGGGCTAACGATTGGTCTATCAAGAGCAGATCATCTAGGTAAACTTTAATAGTTATACTTTGGGCCCTTAATCTGGCTAGAGGAGGGACCAGAACCTTTGTAAACACTCAAGGTGCAGGAGCTAGACCGAAAAGCAGCGCTACAAACTGAAAATAATGATTTTCTACCTTGAAAGTAGATATTACTGGTGAGTGGGGAAATAGGCACATGGAGGTATGCATCCTTGATGTTGATTGACGCCAGAAGTTCTCCTAGTATTTTGTAGGTTTCCTCCCCCAAGACTTGTTTTATCCCTGGGGTTGACCCTGAGGATCACCTATTGAACATGATGGCGGAGGCCGTCGTGACTGCCTGGAGGCTGATGCCCCTGGCACTGGAGAAGGAGCTTGTTAAAATGAAATACGTTTACTCCTTTTCTTAAATGGCAAAGGGGTACTTTTTCCACTAGAAATTCTTTGGATGTATTACCCAAATCATCCCCAAACAGCAGTTTCACCAAAAAAAGGAAGACTAGCCAGAAGCTTCTTGCATGGCGCTTAGCGAAAGGCGTGAGGCCTGAAGGATAGAATCTCTCATAGCGACTATTGCAAGCATAAAGCTGCTAGTAGCTTGCCAGATCCTGGGCCTGCTGCACAGGATAACCGTGAGCATCTGTTTAAACTGGTCTCTCAAGGATTGACCAATTACTGTCAGCGCAAGCTGAAACACTCAACCTACCAGAGAAAAAAGTGTTTTTTAATAGGAATTCCAACTTTTTATTTGTTGGATCCCTAAGCATTTGAGCATTATCTGCCGGACAAGTCAAACTTTTATTCACAGAGGATATAGCAGCATCAATTGCTGGTATCCCCACCTGAATTTTTTCCTCCACAGGATAACGTGAAAAACTTCTTCTCCTGCCCCCAGTTCCACAGTTTGAGGGACCTGGGTAATGGAAGGGAACCTGTCGCATTTTGTCCCACACTGGGATGCGAATAAAGCCGCTAACTTTTTTTTTTCCACACATTTCATGGCTGGGGAAAATAACCTCTTTAGTAAAATAGACAGGGGCTGCAGTGTTGAAAACAATTGCAAACATTTCATGGCCCCGATGCTCACTCTGACAAGCCACCCCCTCTCAGAGGAGGATGCCATTGTAAAGATGAGTAGGCTTTCCAGAGCTTGAGGGAGACCCTTTTAGCCCCTTTTTGGGGGTGTTTCAATGTCCTCTTCTGACTATAGCCCAATGCACAAATGCAGAGGTACTACCAGAAGAAATCGCATCCACTGCTTGAGCAATAGTCCAGTCACTGCTATTAAAGCTCAGCTTGATGCTTTTAGTAAACATGCCAAGGAAATGCCTGTGTCACCACCCTCTTACATGCCCCTTTTTGCTCTTTGTCCCTCCGACATCTGCAGCCAGCAAAAATGGAGCTTTTAAACAAACTCCTGCGCTGGATGTTGCAGGACTCCAATGCAGCGCTAGGCCCCGCCCCCTGCCGTCACTTCACGCCCCCTCTTTTTTTGAAAGAGGGTTTTCCCGCGCGAACGCGGGCCTCCGGTCCGACAGGATCGGCTGTTGTGTGGGGAGGGAAATGGCGAGGAGGAGACCCGGGACCGGCCGCCTTGCAGGGGCGGTGAAACAAATGGAGCGGCATTGCCGATCGTTTCTTGGCTTCCCCTTTCTAAGAAGAGGGGAAGCTTGGACCAGGTGGGGGGTGATTCAGTGAAGGAAACCCCCCCCAATCTTACCGGAGGTCTGAGCTGCTTGCCAGAGTGAGGCCTGCTATTTCTGCTGCACAGCTTGATCTCTGAGGAAAGCATGGCAAGGTACGTGCTCTATTGCTCTATACAGCCCCCAGTGGTGACTCTTAGGCATGACAACATTTACTTTTAAAAAGGAAACATTTTTTCTCTTTTTTTTTTAATTTCTTAGAAGTCTTCACTTACCTTTCCCGCCGCAGGGTTCTCTGTGGTAAAACCGACAGACCCAATCTTCACCCCTCACGGTGGGCTCCATTACCAAACCTTCAGGAGCCGGGGCCCCTCGGGGAACCCACACTCCTGGACCTATAAAGCACCCCACCATTAAAACTTTATGGCTGAAAAAAACCAAAGCTCTGGATCCCGGGGCCTAGCTCTCTAAAAAAGATAAGCGTTACAGGCAAAACCTTGTTTCTTCGGACACGAGGCCCGGGTACCATTCAACTAGGCCTAGAAAAGACACTTTGAATAGATCCGGTTGCATAGCTTGCCCCAGCAAAGGATACTTCCAGTGGAGATCAGCACAGCACATCTTTACATCGTGACCAACACCAAAGACACTAGAGAAAAAACTGAGGTACTCCCAGTAGAGGGAGGGGTTATATAGGGAGTGGACTTCCTGTCTTAGGGTGTGCCAGTGTCCATCACCTGAAGGTGGCCTATAACCCACATAGTAACTACTATGGCTCTGTGTCCCGTGATGTATGATAAGAAAATACATTTCACATTCTTGTAGAGCAGTTTGCCCGCTGATCCTCTTTGCAGTTGTGAAAGTTTAATAGGCACAGGATCAAGCTCTATGGAAGGGAACCAGGAGATCCCAATCTGGGAGGCATGTGGTGAGCTCTCTCCACAAGAAAGAGGAGAACTGGCCGCTTGGTAGGATAGAATGGAGCAATTCCACCATAAATGTGGTTGGATTTTTTGCCGTCTGCAAGTTCAAGAAAATGCATCTTGTTTCAATGTTTTCTATTTTCCTTAGTCCTTGGCTCCAAGGCCCTGACTTTGGTTGTTAGAGGGTGGATCATAGTTGCATATAGTTACATAGTAGACGAGGTTAAAAAAGTCCATCAAGCCCAACCTATGTGTGTAATTTTATGTCAGTATTACACTATATATCCCTGCATGTTGTGGTCATTCAGGTGCATATCTAATTGTTTTTTGAAATTATCAATGCTCCCCACTGAAACCACTGCCCATGGAAGAAAATTACATATCCTAACTGCTCCCTCAGTAAAGAACCCTCTACCCAGTTTAAGTTTAAACCGCTTTTCTTCTAGTTTTAGTGAATGGCCGCGTGTCTTATTAAATTCCCTTTCGCAAAAAAGTTTTATCCCTATTCTGGGGTCACCAGTACGATATTTGTACATTGAAATCATATCCCCTCTCAAGCGTCTCCTCTCCAGAGAGAACAAGTTCAGTGCTCCTAACCCATCCTCATAACTAAGGTCCTCCAGTCCCTTTATTAGTTTTGTTGCCCTTCTCTGGACTCTCTCCAGTTCCAGCACATCCTTCGTGAGGACTGGTGCCCATAACTGGACAGCATACTTTAGGTGCGGCCAAACCAGAGTCTTGTTGAGTGGGAGAATTATTGTTTTATCTCTGGAGTTAATCCCTTTTTAATACATGCCAATATTCTGTTTGCTTTGCTTGCAGCAGCTTGGCATCTGCTAGGACCCCCAGGTCCTTTTCCATCGTAGATTTCCTCAGAGGTTCTCCCCTAGTGAGTAGATTGCATTCATATTTTTGCCACCCAAATACATTATTTTACATTTTTCTACATTACACGTCATTTGCTATGTAGTTGCCCACCCCATTAATTTGTTCAGATCTTCTTGCAAGGTTTACACATCCTGTGGAGAAGTTATTGCCCTGCTTAGCTTAGTATCGTCCGCAAATACAGAGATTGAGCTGTTTATCCCATTCTCCAGGTCATTATGAATAAATTAAATAGGATTGGTCCCAGGACAGAACACTGGGGGACTCCACTTTCCTCCCCGGACCATGCTGAGTACTCCCCATTTATCATTACCCTCTGAACTCGCCCCTCTAGCCAGTTTTCAATCCATGTACTCATCCTATGGTCCATGACAACGGACCTTACTTTGTACAGTAAATGTTTATGGGGAACTGTATCAAATGCTTTTGCAAAATCCAGATACACCACATCTACGGGCCTTCCTTTGTCTAGATGGCAGCTCACCTCCTCATAGAAGGTTAATAGCATGGATTCATGAAGAATCGTTCTTGCCAAACCAATCTGATTACTGCTAATGATACCGTTCTCATTACTAAAATCTTGTATATAGTCCCTTATCATCACCTCCAAGAGCTTGCAAACAATTGATGTTAGGCTAACTGGTCTGTAATTCCCACGGATGTTACCTGGCCCTTTTTTAAATATTGGTGCTACATTGGCTTTTCTCCAATCAGCTGGTACCATTCCAGTCAGTAGACTGTTCATAAAAATTAGGAACAATGGTCTGGCAATTACTTGACAAGCTATCTGGTCCCAGTGACTTATTAATGTTAAGTTTTTCAAGTCTAATTCTAATTCTGTCTTCTGTTAGCCATGAGGGTGCTCCCTGTGACATGTCATGAGGATAAACATTGCAGTTTTGGTTACTGAAGTCCCCCCCCCCCCCCCCGATTCCCTCGTGAAGACTGAGAAGAATAAATTCAATACCGTCACCATATCTCCATCCTTAATAACCAGATTCATTCTTTAAGGGACCAATGTGATCTGACCTCTCTTGCTTACTATTTATGTACTTAAAGAATTTCTTGGGATGTTTTTATACTTTCCTCCGCTATGTGCCTTTCGTGTTCTATCTTAGCCACCCTGATTGCACCCTTACATTCCTTTTTGCATTCTTTAAAAAGTTTGAATGCTGATGATGATCCCTCAGCCTTGGGGATCAACACACACTTTTTTCCCCTGAAAACAGAGGGTAAACCGTGCCTGCGTGTTATACGGCAATACTTTTTTTTACCAATATAGGGGGGGGGGGGGGGGGGAATCGGGCGGTTCGCCTCATTGGGAGGGTGTTGGGCCGCCCGCCCCACCCTTCCTGGCCCTGGGACAGCGCTGCCATACTTCAAGAAGTTAAGAAAATAACACTGCCAGTCCCCTCCCGCACTCCATTCCCCCACTCCCCCCCCTCCCCTCGTCACCCCAAATGCTAAGCCTATACCTCAAGCAATGCCGCTCTCCTCCTCCTGCTTCACCTCCTCCTCAATTGTAGCTTTTGATTGGAGGAGGAGGAGGCTTCTGTGTGGCTCAATTGATGCTGCTCTCGTGGACCCGGTCATTTGACTCTCCTCTGTTGTTTCATTGGTGATCACATAACCGCTCTCCTCCCACTCCGCCTCTTCCTCAACTGAAGCTTTTGATTGGAGGAGAGCGGTCATGTGACCATCAACGAAACAGCAGAGGAGAGTCACATGACCGTGTCCACTAGAGAGCGGCATTAATCGAGGCACACAGAAGCCCCCATCCACAATGAGCGTGGCACAGGAGGAGTGACGCACGAGAAAGGGCTGTCAGAAACACCTTCTCAACCACTAAAGGTATGCTGGCAGCGTGGTCCCACGAGGCTTTATAATGAAAGGAGTCCGTGTGCTGAGCAGGGAAAGGAGGAGTCCGTGTGCTGAGCAGGGAAAGGAGGAGTCCGTGTGCTGAGCAGGGAAAGGAGGAGTCCGTGTGCTGAGCAGGGAAAGGAGGAGTCCGTGTGCTGAGCAGGGAAAGGAGGAGTCCGTGTGCTGAGCAGGGAAAGGAGGAGTCCGTGTGCTGAGCAGGGAAAGGAGGAGTCCGTGTGCTGAGCAGGGAAAGGAGGAGTCCGTGTGCTGAGCAGGGAAAGGAGGAGTCCGTGTGCTGAGCAGGGAAAGGAGGAGTCCGTGTGCTGAGCAGGGAAAGGAGGAGTCCGTGTGCTGAGCAGGGAAAGGAGGAGTCCGTGTGCTGAGCAGGGAAAGGAGGAGTCCGTGTGCTGAGCAGGGAAAGGAGGAGTCCGTGTGCCGAGCAGGGAGTCCGTGTACTGTGCAGGGAGTCCGTGTGCTGTGCAGGGAGTCCGTGTGCTTTGCAGGGAGTCCGTGTGCTGTGCAGGGAGTCCGTGTGCTGTGCAGGGAGTCCGTGTGCTGTGCAGTGAGTCCGTGTGCTGAGCAGGGAGTCCGTGTGCTGAGCAGGGAGTCCGTGTGCTGAGCAGGGAGTCCGTGTGCTGAGCAGGGAGTCCGTGTGCTGAGCAGGGGGCTGTGGAAAGTTTTTTTGCTGAAACTTCCCTCTTAAAATCAGGGTGCGTGTTATACGCCGATAAATACAGTATATCCTAAACCTGCATGGTTTAGAAGATATTCACACGCATGTGCTCTGAAGGGACGGTATACCAGTGCCGTCCCTTGAGAGTTTCGTGCAGCAGTTGGCAGCTGTGCATGAGTGACGTCATTGCGGGGCAGCCATTCAGACGGTTGGAGGATGCGAGCCCAGAAGTATGCGATGCATACTAGCACATTATGCCTTTCACATGCAGTGTTTAAAAAGTTAAAAAAAAATGGCGCTGTTTACTACCTCTGTTTGTATCCGCTGCCCCCTGTAGTTTTCTACTAGCAGCCTGTATTGGGTGGACCTACTGAGTCCCGCCCACAAACTAGTCTTTACATAGGCTATATGCATCACAGTGATGATGTTACCACTACGTAATATCTGTGTTTGTAAATGCATTTGGTGCACACAAAATAGATTTATATCCTTTGTATCTACTGAATATATTTAGTGCTTTGAGTTCAGATTTAAATGTATTCCTCTTCATAGCCCTCAACTACCTTTATGTGGTAACTGTTTAACTTTCTAGTATTGGTTTAAATCAAACTAGTTGTTAAATCTACATAGATAATAATTATTATAAGCATTTTGAAGACCCAATATTTCTATTTAGTACACACTACTATGACACATACAAAGGATTTGTGGCTCTACACATTGGAAATTATACGTCAGCAGTGTAACATACTTGTCATTCTCCTGGGATATATAAAGGCGATTGGATAAACTAGCCAGGAAAGCTTCCACAATAACCGGGTCAATGGTTAATCCTGCCTTTAGACACCTGAAATCAAAGATGGAGAAAATTAATATGACAGATATTAGCCTACAAAAATATTTAGATTATAAGCTGTATTTTTAATTTAGGTTTCCCATGGCTAGTTTTCATTTTAATATCACATTGTGTTCACTGCCCTATTGCATTAAGCCAAGGCAGCTTTGGATTTGCATACTGCCGTACAGAGTGTATCTTGGACATTTTCCAGTCTCTTTTTGTTGGTTTAGTAAGGTCATCGCTATAGTAGTTCACATTCTGATGACGATGCAGAGAGCATGCAGATCGATGTTTCTTGTCAGCACAAGTATTACTGTTAAGAAACCAGAGAGAGAAGCATTCTAGCCATATAACTGGTACTAATCCGAAGTAATATATGTCTTGGTAAATGTCATAGTTTCAAACTTGAAATTTTTTAATAAAAAATACCTGAATAAAAAAAATATATATATCATATTTGGAAGTCACCCTCAAGGAAACATTAGCTGCCAAATCTATTAATCATTTTTCTAGTTCAGGTTGGAAAGTCAGTTACGTTGGGCATCACCTCCACCTTTCTTCATCTAATGTCAAACAATACACTCATTAACCTAACCTGTTGTTTTAGTAACACGGCCACAAACTCTAGTACCTGCATATGTTCTCAATAGCAATGTCCCGCAGCTGTTCATACATAGATGGTTGGCTCTTCTTGCCATGAATAACGTTCATTGTGGATTCGGAGTGCTCATTGGTGATGCTAATCTTGATATCATTGCCTCCTAAGAATATAGGAAAGGAGAACATTAATAAAAATAAATTAATAAAAATAAAACAGCCAAAAAAACATCTATGTGTGTACAGTCATATTCAAATACTATTTTATTATAAAGTATGAAAATATACTTTAAAATATAAAATAAAATATATATATAAATAAATAAATCAGAGGAAGGATAGGTGGGGATTTTAGAGGTGCAAAATATCATCAAATGTATTCAATAAAAAATATTTTATTTCTTGTCTTGAAAAGCAAAACAGGAAGTATGCATAAAACCAAAGGACACAGGCATGTACAGTACTATTGTTGAGATATTAAACAAGACAGCATAAAAATCCCGACATGTTTCGCCCATAGATCGGGCTTCTTCAGGGGAGCTGTCTTTGCGGAGGTACAGGCCTTCTGAAATGGACAACACACAAACAACATATACAAAAAATATAATGAGTGTCAAACTACCAATGAAGGGATAATGTGTACATGTTAAGAACATGGATGCCCGGGGGCGCTCTTGCCTATTGGCAGGACACCGCCTTTCTGTGCCGCCCTGCGTGCTTTGCACCACTTCTTCCTGTCCCCACAGGGATGATTTCTCTCTCCTCCTTTGATCACCACAGGAGGGAGCTGCTCCGCTCTGTCCAACATCCGAGCCTTAGGACCCAGTGACGACGGGCGGAGCTGTGCGGTGGTGCACTGCGCAGGCGCATCACAGCCTCATGTCCACTTCCAGCCCTTCAGGACCGGATGGGGGGGATAAAACGCCGCTGCTCCGGCGTCTACGTGCTGCTGGAGCCTCCTGGGACATGAAGTGCCACTGCTCGCCTAAAGGTAATACTCTCAGCCTTATTGAGGATCTTTAGTTGTATTATGTGTACACATATTCATGACCTGCTGCCGGGCTGTCTTATTTGTGACTGTCCAGGCTCCCTCTGACCTTCCCTTTTTATTTTTTTTAATACAACATTATTGTTTGGACTACTGGTCTTCCCCCCTTTTGGATCATCACTTTTACTGCTAATTTCTTTTTTCAGTATCAGTCTACTGAATACCTTCAATGTTGTGAGGTGGCCCTACTAAGTCCCTCGGTTTCAAGCTTTTCCAGGGTCTACATTGTAAGTTCATTCTTTATTAATTTAATTGGATATTAGATTGTCCTGCAAATTTCCCACTTATTATTATCATATTTATATATATATATATATATATTTATATATATATATATATATATATATATATACATACACACACACATACATATACATATATACATACATATATACATACTCTTGATTTTTGTACATCTTATTCCCTGTATATTGTTTTTAGCTGGCCTTTTTGTCCCCTCTGTGAACCCCAGCCGCCTGTGGCCTTGACTTTTACAGTCGGCTGTGGGTGGGACTGCGACAGGACTGCTGCCCCCGTTGTTTTGGTTGAATTGGAACAAAAGCACTGCCCTGGGAGTGGAGATACAGGTGCATATCTCTAAACTATATATTTCATGTTTTTTGGAAGATGGTTGCTGTGTGTTTATTTATCAAAGTTCTTAACATGTACACATTATCCCTTCATTGGTAGTTTGACAATCATTATATTTTTTGTATATGTTGTTTGTGTGTTGTCCATTGCAGAAGGCCTGTACCTACGCAAAGACAGCTCCCCTGAAGAAGCCCGATTTATGGGCGAAACATGTCTGTTTTTTTATGCTGTCTCGTTTAATATCTCGACAATAGTACTGTAGATGCCTGTGTCCTTTGGTTTTATGCATACTTTCTGTTTTGATTTTCAAGACAAGAAATAAAATATTTTTTAGTGAATACATTTGATGATATTTTGCACCTCTAAAATCCCCACCCATCCTTCCTCTGATTTATATGCCTATTTGGGGATTGGTGCTACTATTTGGCTGTGTCCTCCATGACCAATTATTCGCTCTTTATATATATATATATATATATATATATATATATATATATAAACAATGAAGCTACTATTAAAAGTTACCATTAAAGTTCTCCACAGACGCATTTAAATCTCAGCAAAAGATCTGTGAATAAATAAACTACAAGTCCCGTCTGCCACCCATGAGTGCAGCAATCAGTGCACTCGTACTGAAACTTTCTCCAGCTCTCCAACTGAAAGCCCCTAAAGAGGTGCAGGCAGAGAGCTGAAAAAGTGTCTGCAAGGAGCCTGGAATTGTACTTGCAATCCACTGATCATGGGGGCAAGACTTTGTAGGCTCCTGTGGAAAAAAGTAATACATGCATATTGTTTTTCCTGCATAAAAGTAATAAAATCCAGATGATCCACATGACAACTAGTATGTATAGAAGGGGGGTAAATCCTCTCATGCAGGATCCCTTTTAGTAAAAACTAGTTTAAAAGAGTACCTGTCTGATGTTGGCTGTGATATTTGTACAGCTTCACAAGCACTGGAGATGGTATCACCAAAAAATCACGAAGAGATGGAGTCACAGAATGAACAACTACAGGGAAACGCTCACAAAGGCGCCCCATACCCTGAGTAAAAGAAAGCAATTTGTAATATATGTATTTTTTTTCATGGTTACCATATCAATTAAGGTGCTCTCTCTGCAAACTCAACGGTCAACAACCAACCTGTAAGCAGCAGATCAGGAGAGGCATGTGAGCTATGATAACTTTGCTGGATGTCTTGGACTGCAGTTTCTCAGAAAGTTTGATGCACAGGTTTTCTGCACCTTTAGTGTGAAAGGCAAAAAACAAAATGTATATTAGAATCAAACCACTGAAGAGCAGATTTTCCTCCACTGTTCATCACAGCTTTACCTTGCTCATCCTTTACTGCCCACACCATGAGGTCCACACAGGCAGCATTTGCTTGACACCTGAGCTTCAAAGGGCTAAGTTCATTGTGTAACTTTTCTACATCATGAAGTATCTTCTGCAGCTCTGACTGGCTACTGTTGAACTGTTCAAGCACAAAGTCATGGATCTCTTTCACAAATGAGGTTGGGAGGTCTAAAGAGGTAAAGTTGAAGAGGTTTATTAGTAATATTATCTTGATAAACACAGATTCTATAAATCAAAGAAGAATTTAAACACACATATTTAACAATATCAAAGTGGTTGTAAATCCTTACCCCCTAACCACTGTTAGGTGGTGAATAGCCTCACATCACACACAGATTTAAACAATCATCCTACTAACATTGTACCCATTTATCAGCAGACCTCTTTTCTCTACAGCCTCCTAAAGCACACATTTTACACAGCATTTCTCAGCTTCATGAAACAGGGATCTGATGTCACACACGGCACAGCATACAGCAGGGAGCAGAGAGTAATCTCAGACCTGAGTGGAGGGAATTCACACTCCCCCAAGGTTTCACAGGGGAACATACACAGCTGAGGCTGTCAATCACTTGCTGTGTGCTGAGCGGTAAAGGGGGGGGCATGACATCAAGCAGGATTGTCTGGTGTCTGTCAGAAGTGAATCATGCAGATAGCAGAGGAAAGCGGACAGAAAACATACTAGGTGTAATAGTTCAGGGCAAGTACACACTATAGAAAGATATGCTTTGTTTATTTTTCATTTCAGAGGTTTACAACCACTTTAAGGACATGTTGTACGCTTCAGCCAAGGTATCAGTGAAGCCAACCGAGAAGAATTCAATACCATCTCTAGCTGGCCATGTACCATGATCCTTTAATTTTTCACGCTTGAATATATTTTTATTAAAACGTTTTTTCAAGTGTTTCAATACAGTGAGGCAAACATAGTTCATTCATCTATGTGATCAGCCAATACAGCACATGTGTCAAACACAAGGCCCTTGGGTCGAACACATTCTGCCAGGCCATTTCATGTGGCCCTCGCACCCAGGACTTTTTTTCAGTCCTGAGAGTGATACAGAGGTCAGAGCCAAGGAGAGTTGGAAGTGAAATGTGGACAGCCTGTGAAAGAGAAATGTGGACAGCCTGTGAAAGAGTGCTGAACCCATAGCACAAACATGTACAAAACGTGGCGGTAAACAATGCAATGAATGTAAACTATGCGAAAAGTAATAGCAATATTTTAGTGGTATATAGTCCACTTATGAACTGTTATGAAGTTTTGTTCTTTATGTTCTTGGAGCTTTAATTTATTGCTGTAGGTAAATCATCCAAATGTAGTTTGCTTCTTCGTCATAACCCCTTAACAGTCTAAAGAAACACCAAATATATTCCTTTCTGCAAAAAAAAAAAAAAAAAAAAAAAAAAAAAAAATCAAACAATAAATGCATCGGGCATAAATACTTACCTTTCATGTTATACAGTGTATCTCTGAGCATCTTAAACATTGCTACATACAGTGGATCACTGAATGTTTTATAATACAGGTCTGCAGTTGGATTTCCCTAAAGGGAAAAAAAATTGAATATGTATTTCACAATGTACAGTATAATAAAACACTAAAATAATATCACATTCCGACAGTTTTGTGGAACAGTTTATACGGTTACTGTATATATTTTATAGAGCGATGTGGTGTACGGTGTACATGGTATACTTGTGCAGTATATAAAGCAAATAGGCTCAGTTTATATTTAACCACCCCTTTTAAAGAGTATTTCCACTTTTGCAGCCAAATTGAGATAACACTTATATTATATTTGTTACAAATTCCCATTCACATAGCATCATATAAAAAAAGTTTAATTATGCTAAAAAAGGGGGTGGAAAGGTAATGTTTACTACAATTAACCCTATCTGTACTGTGATGGCAGAACTCATTATAAGTTTCAAATTAGTTTTAAACACCGTCTGTCCTAAGAAAAGTTAAAAGATCTCAGGGCTTGAATTCTGAAATGTATGTTAACCACTTCAATACATGGCACTTATACACCTTCCTGCCCAGATTTTCAGCTTTCAGCGCTGTCGCACTTTGAATGACAATTGTGCGGTCATGCTACACTGTACCCAAACTACACTTTTATCATTTTGTTCCCACAAATAGAGCTTTCTTTTGGTGGTATTTGATCACCTCTGGGATTTTTATTTTCTGCTAAACAAATTAAAAAAAAGACCGAAAATTTTGAAAAAAAAAATGTTTTTTTTGTTTCTGTTACAAAATTTTGTAAATAAGTAAGTTTTCTCCTTCACTGCATCGGTGGCACTGATGATGGGCACTAATATGCGGCACTGATATGCAGCACTGATGGGTACACATAGGTGGCACTGATAGGCGGCAGGGATGGGCACTGATGTACAGTAATTGATGGTACGGATGAATGCCAATCAGTGCCAAACAATAATGCCTGCCAATCAGTGATGCCCATTGTGGGCACTGATTGGCATCCCTGGGGGTCGAGTGGCATACCTGGTGGTGACATCCCTGGTGGTCCTAGTGGCGTCCCTGGTTGGCCAGTGTGGGCATCCTCGGGAGGAGAAGCCCTGATAATCAATCAGCACAGACCCGCCTGCGAGAGGAGCAGCCAATCGGCTCTCCTCTACTCGTGTCTGACAGATGCGAGTAAGGAAAAGCCAATCAACGGCTCTTCCTGTTTACACTGTGATCAGCCGTGATTGGACATGGTTGATCACGTGGTAAAGTGTCTCCGTCAGAGACTCTTTACCGAGATCGGTGTGCGCGGTGCGCGGCGCGTGGCAGCTGTTATCCTGCTGGACGTCATATGATGTCCGGTCAGGATATTGAAACCACTTTTCCGCCGTCATTTTGCTATATGGCGGGCGGCAAGTGGTTAATGAGAAACTCAGCCCCCAATTTGTCCTCCACTTTCAGTACATTCAACGTAGTTTGCAGTCTGCCCAAAATCCTACTACAAAAAAAACAACCAAAAAGGTCAAAAATATATAAAAAAAAGAAAAAAGTTATGCGTGCTGTGTGAATAGGAATATATAACAAATATATAGTGGGTTTTTTCAAATTTGACTGCAAAAGTGGAACTACACTTTATGTCCATAGGTACTATGGGTCTTTCATAAATCTATCAATGCCCCTTTGATCATCATGAAAGAGAGAGGGGACAGTACACATAAGGGTTGATTTACAAAAACTGGAGATTCAATCCTTAATTGAACAAGATGAAGTTAAAAGCGGATTGGCTACCATGCACAGCTGCACCAGATTTTGCACTCCCCAGTTTTACTAAATCAATCCCATAGTGCACTAGGAAATAATGGGAAGAATAGCGGTGGAGTGTAGATAAAACAAAGCAGAGACACTCAGGAGTGCAGTGTAACACTGAAAGGAAAGCAGAGCAGAACTGAGTGAAACACTAAAGGGAAAAGGAGAGAAGGAGGTAGCATGAAGAGGCGTAACTAGAACCTTCAGGGCCCTGGTGCAAGAAACAATGATGCCCCCCCACCCCTTCCATCCGAGCTCCAGGTTTCCAATTTTGGGAGGGCATCCATGGACATCCTCCCAAAACCCTGCTTCCCACATGCCCCCTGGGACGTGCATCCAGCGCAATCACAGTGGCCCTTTACCATGTGATGTCAGCTGATCACATGTAAACAGACTTGCCGGTTATCCGCAGCCCTTTCCTCCCGTGCTATGTCTGTGTGAGGAAAGGACTGCCATTAACTGTCAAGAATGTCAGTAAATTGTTTACACTGATAATCAGTGCCCATCAATGCCACCTATCAGTGCCCATCAATGCCGCCTACAAGTGTTACCCATCAGTGCTCACTAATGCTGCCTATTAGTGCCCATCAAATCAGCACCACCTATCAGTGCTCATTATTGCAGCGTCCATCCATGCCACCTATCGGTACTCTTCAATACTGCCCATCAGTGCCCATCAATACTGCCTTAGTTCTGCCTATCAGTGTTCCTCAGTGCCCATCCGTGCAGCCTATGAGTTCTGCCTATCAGTGCTCATCAATGCCCATCAATGCCTCCCATCAGTGCAGCCTATCAGTGCCCCCTATTAGTGCCCCTATCAGTGCCCCTATCAGTGCCCCCAACAGTGCCTCCCTTTAGTGCTCATCAGTAAATCCCATTGGTGCCTCCCATCGGTGCCCCCTATCAATGCTCATCAGTAAATCCTATCAGTGCCTCCCATCGGTGCCCCCTATCAGTGCCCCCTAGTGCCTTCTCAGTGCCCCCCATCATTGCCCACCAGTGCCCATCAGTGTCCCCTATCAGTGCCTCCCATCGGTGTCCCCTATCAGTGCCTCCCATCGGTGTCCCCTATCAGTGACTCCCATCGGTGTCCCCTATCAGTGACTCCCATCGGTGTCCCCTATCAGTGCCTCCCCTTCAGTGCTCATCAGTAAATCTTATCAGTGCCCCCTATCAGTGCCCATCAGAGTCCTCTGTCTTCTCAGGACAGCACGGCTCTGAGCGGAGAGCGTGTCTCTCCAGTGGCATCACTAGGGTTGGTGTCACCTGGTGAGGAAAAAAATTGGTGTCACCCCCCTCCACCAACTATAGCCCCCCCTCAGTACAGACCCCCCTCCACTAACTGCAGACCCCCCCCTCTCAGTATAGACCCCCCACTAAGTACAGACCACCGTCTCGCAGTATAGATCCTCCTCACTAAGTACAGACCCCATCCAACAGTATAGCCCCCCTCATTGCAAACCTCCCATCTATCAGTATAGCCCCCCTCTATCAGCATAGACTCCCATCTATCAGTGTAGACCCCCTTAGTGCAGACCCCCATCTATCAGTATAGACCCCCCTCTATCACCATAGACCCTAGTGTAGACCCCCCTCCATCAGTGCAGACCTCCCCTCCATCAGTGCAGACCCCCCTCCATCAGTGCAGACCCCCCTCCATCAGTGCAGACCCCCCTCCATCAGTTCACATCCCCCCCTCAGTACAGACCTCCCCTCCATCATTGCAGACCCCCCCTCCATCAGTTCACACCACCCCTCAGTACAGCCCCCCCCTCCATCAGTGCAGGCCCCCCACAATGCAGACCACCCCCCTCCATCAGCACACAACCCCCCTCATTACAGACCCACCCTCCATCAGTGCAGGCCCCCCACAATGCAGACCACCCCACTCCATCAGCACACCCCCCCTTCAGTGCAGACCCCCCTCTCTCCATCAATGCAGACCCCCCCCTCAGCGCAGACCCCCACCTCATCAATGCAGACCCCCCCTCAGTGCAGACCCCCACCTCATCAATGCAGACCCCTCCTCAGTGCATACCCCCACCTCATCAATGCAGACCCCCCCTCAGTAATGCAGACCCCTCCTCAGTGCAGACCCCCACCCCATAGTGTTCCCCCCAGCACATGTCTACTTGAATACAAACTTTACAGACCTCAGAACAGCGTTCTCCCTCGGACTCCTCCCCCTCCGTAACCAGAGAGGAGGGGGAGGCGGCTTCGGTCCGGTCCGCTGTACGCCTGTGTGTCTCTCATCTAACAGCAGAGAGACACCGGCATTGTTTGTTTTATTTCCCTCTCCGTGTGTCCTCTCTCGCACGGCATGACAGGACACACAGCTGATCTCCCCCCTCCCCTCTCTGTGCTCCGCGGGAAATGTGAGCTCCTTAGCTTCACACTTGACTGCCCGCGGAGCACACAGAGAAGGGAGGGGGGAGATCAGCTGTGTGTCCTGTCATGCCATGCAAGAGAGAGGACACACGGAGAGGGAAATAAAACAAACAATGCCAGTGTCTCTCTGCTGTTAGATGAGAGACACGCTCAGCCTTAGAGCGCTATGAAGAGCAACCCCGCTGGGCCCCCCCACAGTGGCGGAATGCCGGGCCCCGTCACAACTGCGACTGTTGCGACCCCGGTAATTCTGCCACTGGTAGCATGTGTGCCTTGAGGGTGTAATATGTGCAATAATCCAGTACCAGTAATAGGAAGACAAGTATGCATATAGGGTTCTCGAAAAAGTAAATTGAGTTAATTACTTTGATGGTTATAAATTGTGTTTGTAACCTTTCAATTATTACAGCCTCTGGCAAAATTGACAGGTTCAGTGTTAACTGCATTGTATAACCAGCGATAACATGTGATCGAGAGTTGCCATATAAAGCGCAACTAAAATACATCTCATTTTAATAATAAAGTCAGCGAGTACAAAGAAGGGCAACAAAGCTAATAAAGGGTCTGGAGGATCTTAGTTATGAGGAAAGGTTGCGAGCACTGAACTTATTCTCTCTGGAGAAGAGACGCTTGAGAGGGGATATGATTTCAATTTACAAATACTGTACTGCTGACCCCACAATAGGGATAAAACTTTTTCGCAGAAGAGAGTTTAATAAGACTCGTGGCCACTCATTGCAATTAGAGGAAAAGAGGTTTAACCTTAAACTACGTAGAGGGTTCTTTACTGTAAGAGCGGCAAGGATGTGGAATTCCCTTCCACAGGCGGTGGTCTCAGCGGGGAGCATTGATAGCTTCAAGAAACTATTAGATAATCACCTGAATGACCGCAATATACAGGGATATGTAATGTAATACTGACACATAATCACACACATAGGTTGGACTTGATGGACTTGTGTCTTTTTTCAACCTCACCTACTATGTGTAGGGAACTCGAAATCACAAGCCTCACAGAGCTAGCAAGAAATAATCATTACAGATGATGATTGAGTAGGACAGACTACATCTATTTCCTGTGTGTAGTAATCCGCTAGGATTATTCCTGCATAATTTGGGGAAAAATGAATAAATAAGTGTAAAGAGTACCTCTGTAACTTCATTTATCAGGGAATCTAATGAGCTCAGCATTGGATCTGCCACAATCTGCTTCACCTGCAAGAAAAAACAAACTGTAGTATTCCGGAAAAAAAAATCAAAAAGTTTGCATTACCATCACCTCTCTTGATACCCTGTTTCCCTGAAAAGAAGACCTAGCGTGATTGTTGGTGATGGCTGCAATATAAGCCCTACCCCCCAAATAAGCCCTAGTTAAAGTCCTTGAAGGTCTTATTTTCAGGGTAGGGCTTATTTTCGGGGAAACAGGGTAGGGCTTATTTGGGGGGTAGGGCTTATATTGCAGCCATCACCGACAATCACGCTAGGTCTTATTTTTAGGGGAAACAGGGTATATAAAACACATCAAAGAAATACAATAATGTTACAGTCTCATACTTGCATTTAATAGCAAGCCTTTAAAAAATATGTTTGAAATGTCATGGAAAAATACATCAGTTAGTTTGGAAGATAAACACATATCTATGGTAAATTAGTTCTGCTGTAAAATAATTATAGTAGAAGTTGATTTTTAAGAAAACCTTCCCACAGATAGCAACTTGCAGGGCGAAGCAACAGGCCAACGTAAAACCTGGCCCCCATAGCATCCAATTCTTAGGCTGGCCATATGCTGATCGAAATTTGGTCGGTCCCTGCTGAACCAGCCAAAATGTGATCTGTGTGGGTTGTTCCTGCTTAACAAAAGTCGGCCGTTTTAGGGACTTGCTGGAAACCTTTTTTCAGTCGGTGCCTGCAGCAAATAGGCTGTTCAGTGTATTCTGTAAAGGGCAGGTCCCACTGTCAGATTACAATTTACTGTCATGGAGGATTCCTCCATCCACCTCAATTAGGTGGATGAAGGAATCTGTTAGTATTTGTTCGTTCAGTCTGCTGGTAAACGAAAAAAACAAAAAACAACATTCTATGGCCAGCTTTACCTTTTCTTTTCTCCCATCCACTTCAATTGACAGTGGGAGTAAAAGGAGGAAATCTTGAGTAAAGGCTGTTACACACAATATCGGCTGATTCAACAGAAACCGGCTGACACCCGGCTGGTTAAACCGACTGGTTAAATCGGCCTAACCATAGTGGCACTTCTTTGCCACTATGAATAGGTTGATACAAAATTCCTTTCCACACATACGCTCTCCTATTTGGTCTACCAACTGGCTTTTATTGAACAGGCATGCTGGAAAACCAGCATCCAATCAGCGCCTGCAGTCAATGGCTGCAAGCGCTGATCACTGTGTTCTCGTGGGGGGAGTAGCCCCCCCCCCCCCACCGTCAGAACACGAGATTGATGTACTAAGATTGCTTGTGATAGTACAGCGACCTGCCAGTTTTCTTTTCATTTAACCCAGCGCATGTATCAGACATAAGCTCAGGTTATATTTCAGTCAGAGCGTACAACTCTGTTCCAAACCACGTGTGAAAGAGCTTGGCCACCTGTCAAGCAATGCTCCTAAATGGAAGGAAGAATGTGAGTCACATTGAGGTCGATTTACTAACGGCAATTTACAGACAGTGCACTTTGGAAGTGCAGTTGCTCTAAAACTTATTAAATGAGGGGGAGCTCTGCTGACTTCTATCATCCAATCATGTGCAAGTAAAAATGCAGTTTCTTTATTTTCCTTGCATGTGATTGGGTATTCTTTGTAAAGTGAAACTTTACCTCATTTACTAATCTCTGGAGCAACTGCACTCGCAATGTGCACTGTCTACTCGTCTTTAGTAAATCTACCCCACAATTACAATACCTTAAAGTACCATGTGTATCTCATTGCTCCCACAATGGCAGGGAGAATGAGTATGTGCAAAGGAAGGCTGTGTATTAAAGTGAACCTGTTACTTTGCAACACAAGCTCCATTAAATGGCATTAAAGTAGTAGGACTTCTACTCCACTCTAACCAGTTGAGAAAGTAATATATTGTGTAACTACAGCCAAGCTAAATCTATCTTCTTTGAAATGGTTTGTCTGAACGAAAGATTGTGTGACCATACCATGCTCTGTAGTTGACGTAGGGTTTCTTGTGGAATGTCAAAATCCTTGTGGTTTACACCAGTGAAAAGAGGGGACACAGAGAAACTGGAGCTGATGGTGGTGAGGTAATAATCTGGGTCTACTGCACTGCCATCTGGCAGATAGGAACCTGAGGGGATTGAAACAGTAAAATTGCTAGGTGTGAAAATAGAAATCTTTTCCATTAGAGCATTTAAGTTGCAAGCACTTTCGAATAGCTATAGTACAGAGGTTTTTGAACCAGAATTATAAAAGAATCATGGGGGCAGGATGTCTAAGAGATCTGAAAACAAAGCACTGCTTATTCAAACTATAACAAACACAGTAGCATGCGTTTCCATGAGTTCTCACATATACTGTCCTGTGCCCATGGACACAGCTTTATTGTAATAAGCTACCAAGGGTTATACTGCCACCTACAGCAAATGGAAACTAAACACACAGAAATTGAAGGGTAGCTTCCTACAGGCTATAACCTCTCCCACCCTGCCAGTTGAAGTAAGCAGTCCAAACAAACTTGGGCAGGCATATCAAACTAAGGTAAACCGGCTCAACAAGAAAAAGCCCATAACAAGGGAAAAAATGGCCATTAGACGGCCACTTGCAAAACTTTTTAACTGAATCTAGGATCCACAAAGGGAGATGCAACATTGTGGAACACAGAGAATGTGTGAACAGAAGACCAAGTTGTAACCATGCAAATCTAAGATGAAGAAGCCTGATAACAAAACCCCATAAAGAACTCACTGCTCTGGAGAAGTGGGCTTTTAATTGGGAAAAGGAGACATCAATCCCACAACTTATAGGCCTACACAACAACCTGTTGCATCCATCTAGAAACAGTGGAACTGTAAACCAGAGAAACTTTACGACCTTCGGAAGTAAAACAAGTGGCCTAAGAAATCATTCTAATGGCACCACACTACAACCAGACACTGGAAGGTGACAAAAGTCTGAAGAAAAACCTTGACATCTGTCAGCTGAAGGAATGAAAATGATCATTTTACCCCATCACAATTAAAATTATGCCACCCAGGAAAGTGCCAAAAAAAAGTCCTCCAGAAAGGATAAGTCCAACAATGCCTTGTTGTTTGCTCCGCAAACCAGCCTTGCAGATCTGGACAAAAGTACAAATTACTAGAGAAATTAATCAAGCGAAGTGTCACACAAAGTTTACACAACAAATATCTGGACAACACAATAAGGCTTCTTTCACATTGGGGCCACGCCACTCGTTATAGTGGCGCTTTACCGTGGTTTTAGCGGCGCTCTTCGGGCTGCTAGCCGTGCGCTTTTAACCCTAACTAGAGGCAGAAGAAAGGGTTAAAACCGCCCATGTTGCAGTGCTTCCGAAGAGCTGCCCATGCATTCAAATGGGTAGGGGCGGTTTATGAGCGCTGTATACAGTGCTCCCAAACCACCCTAAAGATGCTGCTTACAGGACATTTTGTAACGTCCCGCAAGCGCACCGCCCAATGTGAAAGCACTCGGGCTTTCATAGTGGGGTGGCATGGAAGGCGGTTTTTAGGCGCTTTACAGGTACTATTTTTAGAGCTAAAACGCCTGAAAAACTCCTTCAGTGTGAAAGCAGCCCGAGTGTTAATGCTAGCAGCCTTAAAAAAAAAAAAAAAAAAAAAAAAAAAAAAGGAGAATATGTAGTGACAATATAAAACAACAAAATTCTATCAGCGCAAATAATATATACGGTGAAAAATATACAAAGATATAAAAATATAAATAACGGTGAGTGATATCACAAAGATGTCCCCCCACCTGGCTGCTGCCGGCACAGATACCGTGTTCACTTTACATAAATGATGAAAATAACAAAACAGTGCTGCGCTGCCTAAATACCAAACTGAAATTGCTGAATGTTAATACTCACAAGAATAAGTGATTCACTTGCAAAATTTAGCAAGATACATAGTGCACAATCAATTATTCATATAGAAAGGATCCTCCTCCCAACAGTGTTCCCTGGATTGGGATATTATACAATAAAAAACATTCAAATAATAACACAAATAAAGTGAAAAAAAGATCAATGTGAAAAAAGGTCCATAACAATCCTCAAAAATCTTCCAAACGAAAATACACCAAAAAGTGCAAATGATTCTAAAGTGCTGGTGCTCTCCTCCACCTTAGTGTCCTAGCCGCTCACCTCAAATTCTGAACCCTGTTTTACCAGTAGGTCAGAAATAGCAGATTCCCTCTCAGGGAAAAAAGGGGGTCAAATAAGATGGAGGACTTGGTTCTCACCGTGCAGCACAACCGTGAGAAACACTCAGAAACCTGGACTATCTGGAACATTTTTATTTACTCAGAAGAAGGAACATATCTCCTGGGGTCATAGCTTGCCAACAGACATCTACATAACTCATGAACACAGATAGTTCCCCTACGCCAACCCTCGCTCTGGCTGCTCCCCCCCCCCCCCCCCCGTTTCTCCTCCCCCCCCCCCGTTTCTCCTCCCCCCCCCCTCCCTTTTCCACTTCTACCTCTTTCTATCACTATTCTTTTCCTCCCTGCCTTCCATTAACTGTGCATTTTGAGGAAAAAGTGAAAAACTAACTACACCTCTGTATTGCAATGTTCAGATGTATAATGTTTACTTTACTCTGACACACTGAACAAAGTGTCTGTAACATATACTGCATTTTCAGATTGTCTGTTATGTTGGGATCTCTCCCTTCGTTGGTGCTTAATAAAACCTATATTTGAAAAAAAAAAAAAAAACAGGGGGTCAGCCAGGCATGAAACTCCTATTCCATCCGCGTTCCCTGGATTTGGATATTATACAATAAAAAACATTCAAATAATAATACAAATAAAGTGACAAAAAGATCAATGTGTTTGGCTGCACAAACTTTAGAATCATTTGCACTTTTTGCTGTATTTTCATTTGGAAGATTTGACTGTTGTAGACCTTTTTTCACATTGATCTTTTTGTCACTTTATTTGTGTTATTATTTGAATGTTTTTTTATTGTATAATATACCAAGCTAGGGAACACTGTTGGGGGGAGGATCCTCTCTATATGAATAATTGATTGTGCACTTTGTATCTTGCCAAATTTTGCAAGTTAATCACTTATTCTTGTGAGTATTAACATTCAGCAATTTCAGTTTGGTAATATGGGTAATATGTAGGGACAGTCAAAAAATCTCTAAGATGGGACATAGGTGGTAAAGCTAGAGAAGGTATAGACAATTTCCCAACAAGAAAAACTCCTCAAAAAGTTCAATGAGAAGCCGTTATGTCTACGAGAACCAAGCCCAGACCAGTACTAAAAAGAAAAACTGAAAAACGTGCATTCTTGATTAGAAAGGATACAAGTTCCTTCTAAAAAATAGCTAGTGGAATGCCTTCTTCTAAAGAATGGAGGGACTCCATGTCTGACCATGAATCCCCTGGAGAGTCTCTGAAAAAAATCAGAGAGAACAAACAGACCCACTGCTGTACAATGCAACCTCTATTGGCCAGATAATGCAAAGAACATTACTACTAGTGACGGGTTTGCAGACTATAATTAAGTGTAGTGAATTGCACCCAAGTCTTAATAAAAGAAGGGATGCAATGTACAATGTTAATGCAAAATAGTGAAGTAAAGTATAATACTAGTATAGAAGTCTATGCAAAAACACAGGAAAGTTCCTGTGACACCGCTAAATACAGTTGTCTCTGTAAAAATATCACATATACAGTCTCAGCCACTGCAGAGCCATTAGTCTGCCAGTTCTCACAACAGGGAGTCTTCAGAGACAGGTGAACAATTGCTTTCTCTGTTTCTTGTTCACACATACATGTGCAGTGATGTGCAGAAAAAACGCAAAGAGAACCCCATATGAAAATTTCGAACTTTACTAACTGGGGAGACTTCCAGGATTGTCAGTAGAGAACTCTACCAGTAGCTGTTGACAGTATAGAGGGTCTTCCAATTCAAGCGAAAAATCGCAAGTGAGAGAGGAAGGAGACATCCGTTTTCGTGAGAGCACTAAGTAGCAAGGTGTGAGGAGGGAGGGTTTATAGCCTCTAGGGGGTTGGGATAGGGGGCTTCAGTTTTTATGTGCCTAGAGTCCATTTTTCCTGTAGGCTGCAGTATATTGGGACCAAGTAATCAAAAATTAATGGGAATAGACAATTCTCCAACAGAATACAACAGTGTTAATAAGTTCAGTTTTCCAAAATTTCAAAAAAAAAAAGCAAATGTAAATGTAAGTGCCCATTGCAATGACAGCACTGCATAAAAAAATCCACAGTTTGCATTTTTCTGTATTCTCATTCAAGTCAATGGAAGCGTCATGGAAACAAAACACTACAATGCATTTCAATGTGTCCTAATGGAACAGTGGTGCATTATTTGATGTGTGCCACAGGAAAGTTTTTAGGCATGCTCACAATCCATGTTAAAAATGTGGTGCAACATTGCAGAAAAGCGCAGCTCAATTCAAAATGCATGTCAACACATCTAAATGCACAAGTAGTAATGAACTGCGTGCAGTTTTAGCATCTACTAAAAAACACTGCAAACATGCACAGATCGGAAAAGTTGTAAAGAAATGTATTTTATCCGGATACAGTAACGTCACTCTGCTGCTGGGTGGGAACCAGCCTCTTTCCACAAGTCATGCCATGTTACCTTCAAAGTACGGGATGGAAGATCCTGCTGGAGATCCAGGAGGGGGGACAACGCGATCAGGGCTAACCTAAACACCAAAAATGAGACTTAAGTTACAAAACACATTAAAAGTGAACACTGATCAAAATGTTTTATTTTGTTTTGGACAGGGTTAAAGCCTCTGTCATATGTCATCACTTCCTGTTCTGTTTCCAATGGGGTTACAGAATCAAAAATATACTGTAGTTTTAGCAGAGTGAAAAAAAGGTTTTCCTTTTTGTGGATCTACTAAAGGGATAGAGATAGAGACTGTTGCATGTGAATGCGGATTTACTGAGATAGTGACTGTTCAAAGTGAATGTTCACTAAACATCATAAATAAAATGAAGCTGTGTTCACCTCAGACAAATTATGCACTTTTGTTTTTTTTCCCCCAAGCACAGGATTGGATTTTCAAATAAACACTGGTTTACCTTATTTTCTATCATTCATTTTGTAAAATGAACTGTCTATAGTTCAAGAGCAAATCAACCCCAATATTTTTTATTGCGGTCTGTGCCTTCCTGCTTTTCCCATTTCTTGAATGGGTGTCACAGAGAAAGATCATGAAAGAAAATCTCCCCAGTGGTAGCACAGAGAAAAAAAAAGTCAAAAACTTCTCCACAGAGAGCTTAAGAGAAAATAATTCTGTGGAGATGAGCTTTAACAATATTATCAAGAACTAAAACAGAACTTTTAAAACAGCTGTAATAACTCCCATACTTAAGAAATCTGGTGCACACCCCATTGACTTCAGTAAGCTTAGGCCCATCTCCAACCTTCCTTTTCTATCCAAAATCCTTGAAAAAAACAGTTGCTTCTCAGGTCTATACTTACCTCTCGGACTCTGACTTATTCGATCAATTTCAGTCTGGTTTCCGTCCTCTACATACCACCGAAACTGCCTTGGTAAGAATCACAAGTGATCTCTTCATGGCAGCTGACTCAAAACTAATCTCATCCTCCTCGATCTGAGTGCAGCCTTTGATACCATTTCTCATAACATCCTTCTTGACAGATTAGCCCCCATTGGATTCACCAACACACCCCTGAACTGGTTTAAATCTTATCTTTCTGGCCGTACTCAATTCATCAAACTCAAATCTTTCAAATCTCCACTCTCTACTGGTGTGCCACAAAGTTCTGTCCTGGGGACCCTTCTGTTCATAACCTATCTTCTTCCTCTTTGTCTCATATTTCATAAATTTAACATCCACTACCGTTGCTATGCGGATGACACCCAGCTCTACCCCTCCACTAAACCTACTACCACCATTCCTCCCTTCCAAATCCCTTACATACTATTTACCGGAAATTAAATCCTGGCTTTCTTACAACTTTCTGTACTGTCCGTGATACTTTTTTTATTTGCACTAACATACAATTTTTCAGGACAAGCTTTCGGGGTATGTCCCCTTCTTCAAGGTCCAAGCAGTACTGATTCACAAATTTTTAAGCAGAATGTTAAAGAAGAAGAAAAAAAAAAAAAAAGAGAAAACCAAACACATACAAATCAATGGTAATAAAGATAGCAGCAGAGTTAGTGAGATAAGACAGAGGGAGAGCTAGGGTGGAATGCAGGGGGGGATGCTAGTCCCAGAGCGGTCGTAAAACTTTAGCATAATGTGTAAGGAAACCAATATCTAAATTCAGGCCATTATTCTTTGTGTCAAAAAGAATTATCATTCTTAGTTCAAACGTTTTCCTTTCCTGGATAGTTCTGGATAGTTCTGAAATTCCCTTTAAGAACTAAGACATTGAGGTCTTCTATAGTGTATAGAACTAATGTCTTAGTTCTTAAAAGGGAATTTCAGAACTATCCAGGAAAGGAAAACGTTTGAACTAAGAATGATAATAATAATGGCCTGAATTTAGATATTGGTTTCCTTACACATTATGCTAAAGATTTACGACCGCTCTGTGACTAGCATCCCCCCCTGCATTCCCCCCTAGCTCTCCCTCTGTCTTATCTCACTAACTCTGCTGCTATCTTTATTACCATTGATTTGTATGTGTTTGGTTTTCTCTTTTTTTTTTTTTCTTCTTTAACATTCTGCTTAAAAATTTGTGAATCAGTACTGCTTGGACCTTGAAGAAGGGGACATACCCCGAAAGCTTGTCCTGAAAAATTGTATGTTAGTGCAAATAAAAAAAGTATCACGGACAGTACTCAATTTTCTCTGCCACAATTGCACTAATACGGCTACAATCAAATCAAGTATGTTACAACTTTCTCAAATTCAACCGTGATAAAACCGAGGTTCTCCTCCTTGGTACGCAATCCACCCTAACAAAGCTTAACAGTTTTTCAGTTAATATTGATAACTCCATAGCCTTTCTCTCCCCTCAGGTACAGAGTCTGGGTATCATCCTTGATAATATACAATTTTTCCTAGCCCACATCAGTAATGTTACTCGGTCAGCATATTTTCATCTACTCAGGATTAATCGCCTCCGTCCATTCCTCACACCCAACAGCACTGCCGTTCTTGTTCAAAAATCTGGTCACTTCCCGCATACATTATTGCAGCTCCCTTCTTTTTGGTCTCCCTCTCAAGTCCCTCCATAAACTACAATTTGTTCAGAACTCTTCTGCCCGCATTATCACCAGAACCCCCTCCTTTAATCACATTACTCCTGTCCTTCAGCACCTCCACTGGCTTCCGGTCAAATATCTTATTAATGTCAAGATTCGGTTACTTATCTTTAAGGTCATTCACAACATTGCTCCTCCGTACCTATCTGAAATCCTGCATATCAATAGACCCTCCGGCACTCTCAGGTTTTTCTTCTTCCATCCATCTCAATGTTCCATCCGCCCACCTGACCACTATGAGACTGAGAGCCTTTAACCGCTCTGACCCTCGACTTTGGAACGCCCTGCCTCCTGATATCTATAACATTTACTTCCTACCCATCTTCAAATAACATCCTAAAATTAATCGCTTTAAACTAGCATATTCTGTCTGACTTCATTGATTTGTTTTTGTTATGTTTATGCAATGTAAATTTATTTTATTTATTTTTTGTTGCTTTGTTTCTATCCTGTAAGGTGATCTTGGGTGTTTTGGAAGGTGCCTATAAATAAAATGTATTATTTAAAAAAATTTTTAAAAAAGTAATATTGGTTATGTTACCACATCTGCATGACAATTTTAAACTGTACTTTACATTATTAGGGATAAATGTAAAACCGTAAAAGACTATGATGCTTGGGCAACTGTAATACATTAAGTCTGTCACTCTGGTATGCAATAAAAAGGATATTAGCACTCGCACACATCTAAAGTTTCTAAACATAGCAGAAAGTGAATATTACAATTTTATACCTGTGACCCACTAGATACGCTGCTGGTCTTCCTCTTCAGCGAGTCCCCCTGACATACTGTTAACAGTGAGTTTGGTAGAATAGATCGGAAATCATTGAAAGAGCGTCTGCGGATCCCTTCCAGCTCCTCTGGAGCCTTTAATGATTCGGGAGAGATCTTGGGAAACAGCTTGGACAGAAGAGATTCTTCAGAGTTGCTGTATCGTCCAAATGCCCGAGAGATGCCAATCAAACAGGGCACTGCATATTTACACAGGTACTCTGCAGAAAATGATGACTGAGGTTTATTATATTGTGCAGCAAATGCAGACACCATAAAGGCAAGAATACAAACATAACATTTCTATAGCATTTATATCTGAACATATCAGCTAGGTTTTCTAATATGCTTGTAAATTGTATGCAATGTAAATGCAATCAATAGATAGACTGATGAATGTAAGCACAAGGACGGATGTGCACAAACTACAGAAAATTAAATGCCACATGCTCAAGTTTTTTGACCTAGACCACTTTCACAGCAGTGGATCGATCGGGTCTACCTGTTCGTTTTTCAGGCAGACCCGATCGGACCACCCATTGTTCTCTATGGAGCGGTGGATGTCAGCATGTGTCCGCTGTCTCCCGCCGGCATCAGATCCGCGAAAAACAGATGGATGGGGATACGTTTGCCATCCATCTAGCGAATCGAATCAGATGACAATCGGATAGAGACGGAAATGCAGTCAGTTTCCATCCGACCACCTCATAGAGAACAGCAGGCTGTGTCTGGACCTGTTATCCACCTGCTCAGCGGGGATCAGCGGAGAGATCCCCTGCTGAACAGGCGGGTCCACTTCGATGAATTCCACCCCGTCTGATAGAGGCCTTAGAAAATCCATTATGACATCATCAGAATGCAAGGGTGTATTACATTTCCTTAAAAACAAGTACAAAGTACATAATAAACTGATGTTATTATAAAAGCTGCAGTGAAAAACGGGAATAAAACAGAGCAGCATGCACACTAGTCCAATGTAACTGCATGATGACGCAAAAGGGAAGGTTGGAAAACTGTGTGCATATAGATCAAATACAAATAAATAAATCAACAGAGGATCTAATTCTTTTTTAACTAGAAAATAATACCTCTGACATGCCCCATTAAACATAAACCTAACATATCATTCCAAACACATACAGACCGAAAAGGGGTCAAAATGAATCACATGCAAAATCTGAAGTCTTATATAATCAGTTCACCTTTGTCCTGAATCTGTACAGACTGGCACATTCCAAGAAGACATTGCATCACATCCAAGATTGTCTCCAATATCTGTGGACACATGACATACAAACATGTTATCTATTGCCAGAGAGATGTGGATGCCAGGAATGAAGCCATAGGTTTCCTTAGAGCTTGCATTCACAGAGCCCTTTACAGTCAACGGCGCATTGACATTTTCTGTATAAAGGAACAGTGTACTTTTAAACAGTATATGACACGTGACCCCTGTACACATGGTAGACAAACAGATGCCAAATGTGACACATTTTATCAAAGCCTTCCTGTGTACAAAAGAAGTACCATAAGCTTATTACATTCCTGCTGCTAGTAGGATTCCTAAAACAAGACACTCATACATAGGGACTTCAACACCTTTAATAATGCATTGGGACATTAGTCAGTAAATTATTTTCTTGCCAATCATCATCAAATGATGTCTCACAGTAGGCATAAAACACATTCGCTGGCCAGATTTGCCCTTTCATTCACCCCATTGACTTGCACCTGCTGCCTTTTGCCTTAAAGTAGAACTATAGACAACATTTTTTTTCTTCATTTTGGATAGGGTAAGGGAGGGTTATAACCCCTGTCAGATTTTATTTCACCATCTGTGTCCCATTGCTGAGGTTTCCCTTCACTTCCTGTCCCAAAGCCAAAGAGGAAGTGAGAGGAAATCACTGCAAATTAAGGGAATTTATTGGGGACCCCAAGGTCACCAGAACTAGTGTCCCCACTGCCAGCGCCAGCCCATAAATTTCAGCTTCCCCCTGCCAGACCTCAGTTTTTTTCTAAGAGCATCGCCGGTCAGCAGGGGAGACACAAAAACACATTTATAACATACCAGCCCATATATTACTATTGTGCCTGTGTTGAGGTCTTCCTCAAGACCCCCCATAAATTCGGGTGGGTAACTCGTGCTGTCCTGAAAGACTACTGGAAAAGACATTATCGGTAAAGGCAACTTTAAATTTTCCCCCACCGTCTTTCAGGACAGCCACTATGAGAGGATAGACGAGCACTTACCACTTAGGGTGGGACTAAGACTTGCAAGACCTTTCGCCCAAAGGCTTGCTCATTTGCCAACACCAGATCCACCCTGTAATGCTTTACAAAAGGTGGCAAAACTGGACCATATTGCTGCTTTGCAAATTTGCTCCGGCGTCGCTCCAGCCCTTTATGCTTGAGACGTTGTCATAGCTCTAGTAGAGTGTGCTAATGTATAGGCCTGTCCAATGGTTAACTTAAGCCACCTAGCAATAGTGCATTTGGAGGCTTTGTACCACTTTCTTGCAGCCGAAAACAAAACAATCAGCTCCAAATACTGCAGGATATCCCTCTTTACATCTAATGTATGAAATTTAAATTCCCTTTCCCCTGAGGGATTAGGGCAGAAAGTGGGCAAAATTATCGCCAGACTTCTATACAACTTTGAAGCCACTTTAGGTAAGAAAGCCAAATCAGTTTTGAAAACAACTCGGTCCGGGAAAACAACACAAAACGGGGGTCTGACTGATAAAGCTTCAATTTCACTGACCCTCCTGGCAGTTGTCACTGCAACCAAAAATATTGTCTTAAAAAGGTAAGACTTTTTAGTGAACATTCCTCAAAAGGTTCAAAGGGAGGCTCCGTTAGGGCCTGTAAGACCAAGGATAGGTCGCACTTGGGGAAGGGTGGGCCCTGAACCGGTCTCTGTCTCCCTAGTGCTATGAAAAATCTGACCACCCAAGGATTGGAGGCCAGAGGTTCCTCCAAAAAGTGCCGATACCTGCCTTTTTAAGGTGCTCATGGCTAACCCCTTGTCCGCCCTGCACTGTAAAAATTCCAAGACTGCTATGGGGCTTTGTACCTCTGAGCACTGTACACTAGTCATTAAAGCGTTTCCAGACCTTCTGTATATTAAGCGTGTCTCTTTCTTTCTTCTATTGAGCAGAGTGGACACTAGCCTCTCTGAAAACTCCTTGGATTTTAGCAACCCCTCCTCAGTAGCCAGGCAGCGAGGTTCCATCGATGCACCTGGGGACAAAGGACCGGACCCTGGGAAAAAAAGTCCTCCTGGACTGGCAGGAACCATGGGGGCTCTTCTGTTAATTGTTTTAGGACCGAGAACCAGGACCTTTTGGGCCAGTGTGGTGCCACCAGGATTAGAGAGGTTTTCTCTGTTTGAAATTTTCTTAGCACTGCCGGCAGCAAGACCGGTGGAGGGAAGGCATAGCATTTTGTGAAATTCCAGTTCTGAGTTAAAGCATCCACCCCGAGTACATCTTCCCACTTGTTCAAGGAGAAGAAATGGGTTTTTTTTGTGTTGTCCTTTGTCGCAAAAAAATCCACCTCCGGGAGTCCCCATCTTCTGGATATGAGATTGAAGACCTCCTGGTTGAGGACCCAATTGCCCTCTCTCAGCCGCTTTCTGCTGAGAAAGTCCACCACTACATTCTTTTCCCCTTTTAGATAAACCACCGATAGGGACAAAGCACTGGTTTCGGCCCAGCTCAGAACCTCTGTTGCTAGGGCTAACAGAATTCTGCTCCTTGTGCCGCCTTTCTTGCTTATATAAGCGACCACAGAGGAGTTGTCTGAGCGTACTTAAATGTGGTGGCCTTGTAGTTCCTTCCTGAAGTTACTGAGTGCCAACCCGATGGCTTTCAGTTCCTTCCAATTGGACGATCTCTTGAGCTCCTCACCTCTCCAAGTGCCCTGTGCCAGTAGGGATCCTAGATGCATGCCCCAGCCTTTGCGTCCGTGGTCACCACCCTGGAGACCGGGATGACCCACAGACGCCCTTGCGACATGTTCACCACTTTCCTCCACCACCAGAGGGACCTTTTTACTTGAGGTGGAATACTTACTAGGGTGTCTAACAACTACTTACTGTGGTCCCATATTTTTAGGATAAAGGTTTGAAGGGGACGAAAACGTAGCCCTGCCCACTGAACCGCTGGAATGGTTGAGGTTAGCAGACCCAATGTCGACATTGCCGACTTTATAGAGACCTGCTGGTTGTCCTGAAGAGAAGCTACTGCCTTGTCTTAGTTTCCTTAGTTTTTCTCCCGGCAAAAAAACTCTCAGCTGAGTGGAATCCAACAGATACCTCAGGTAGGTAATCTGCTGAGATGGTATCAAACTGGACTTTGAGGTTTAACAACCACCCCAGACCTCTCAAGACCCCCTTTGTCAGTTCTAGGTTTTTGGTTAACTGTTCCGGGGACGCTGTAAAAAGAAGCAGGTCGTCCACATAGGCAATTATTGCGACCCCTTTGAGCCGCAGAAAAGCCATGGCCTCTGCCATGAACTTTGGGAAAAGCCAGGGTGATGAAAATAGGGCAAATGGAAGCGCCTGAAACTGTAGATGAATTGTCTCTCCTTCTACTTTACCACTAGATGGAGAGATTTCTGGAAAACCTCTGCGATAGGGATATTGAGGTAGGCATCCTTGAGATCTATTAATGCCATGTAGCAATTTTGGGGTAGCAACACTCTGACCGTAAAAATAGGATTTTTTAAAACAGCTTACCTGTAAAATCCTTTTCTTTCGAAGGACATCACGGGACACAGAGCCACAGTAATTACTGATGGGTTATATAGGTATCACTGGTGATTGGACACTGGCACACCCTATCAGGAAGTTCAACCCCCTATATAATCCCTCCCCCTTGCAGGGATACCTCAGTTTTGTAGCCAAGCAATATAGTGTATTAGAAGAGGGGCGGGACCTCTGTGTCCCGTGATGTCCTTCGAAAGAAAAAGGATTTTACAGGTAAGCTGTTTTAAAAAATCCTATTTTCTTTCTCGAACATCACGGGACACAGAGCCACAATAATTACTGATGGGATGTCCCAGAGCAATGCTACCTGAGGGGGGGGGAACCACGACCAAGTAGGGTGCAATCAGACCTGAGGACCCTGTACCGTTGCCTGCAGCACACTACGCCCAAAGGCGATATCCTCATGCCTTCTCACATCCACCTGATAGAATCTGGTGAATGTATGAACTGAAGACCAGGTTGCGGCCTTGCAGATTTGAGCCATAGAGGCCCGGTGATGCACTGCCCAAGAAGCACCAATAGCCCTTGTGGAATGTGCCCTGATCTGAAACGGAGGAATCTTCTGTTTCAAACCGTAAGCTTGAATGATCAACTGTCGAATCCATTTAGAAATGGTAGCTTTTGACGCTGCCTGTCCTCTATTGGGACCCTCTGGCAGCACAAACAAAACATCCGTCTTGCGGATCTGAGTAGTTGCCCCTAGATAGGCCTTAACTGCTCTTACTACATCCAACAAATGTAGAGATCTCTCTTCCGGAGAACAGGGATCTGGAAAAAAGGAAGGTAGAACAATGTCTTGGTTTAAATGAAAATCAGAAACCACCTTCGGTAAAAAACTAGGATGAGGGCGTAGTACCACTCTATCCTTGTGTATAATCAAATAAGGCTCCTTACAGGAAAGAGCTGCTAATTCTGATACTCTTCTAGCAGAAGAGATGGCCACCAGAAAAATTAATTTCCTTGTCAACAAGACCAAAGGAATCTGACTTATTGGTTCAAAAGGCTGTTTCTGTAACACAGCCAGGACCAAATTCAAGTCCCAGGGGTTTAGGGGCGCTTTAACCGGAGGATTAAGACGCATCACCCCCTGCATAAAGTTTCGGACCAAAGAATGCGAAGCAAGTGGCCGCTGAAATAATACTGATAAAGCAGAAACCTGGCCCTTGATGGTACTCAAGGCCAGCTTCATCTCTAATCCCATCTGTAGAAAATCAAGGATTCTACCTATGACATATTTCCTGGGATGCCAACCTCTGGATTCACACCAGGTTATATAAGCCTTCCAGACTCTATGATAAATCATCCTGGAAGCTGGCTTCCTTGCATTAATCAAGGTAGATATGACAGGACCTGAGAGCCCACGACTCTTCAGAACGTGGGTCTCAATAGCCAAACAGTCAAATTTAGCGTTTGTAAGGCAGGATGGAACACTGGACCTTGAGATAACAGGTCTGGGCGTACCGGTAGGGTCCACGGGGAACCCACCGTCATCCTTACTATTTCTGCATACCAAGTCCTTCTGGGCCAAGCGGGGGCCACCAGAAGTACCGACTTCCTTTCCTGCCTGATCCTGCGAAGGAGTCGTGGTAGTAGCAGAATAGGCGGGAATGCGTAAATCAATGAGAACCGATGCCACGGAATCACCAACGCATCCGTCCCGCATGCAAGAGGATCTTTTGTCCTTGCCACAAATCTGTCTATCTTTTTGTTGAATCGGGATGCAAAGAGATCTACATCTGGAACCCCCCATCTTTGGCATATGGCCCAAAAGACGTCGGGATGCAGAGACCATTCCCCTGGAAGTAACTGCTGGCGACTTAGATAGTCCGCCTGCCAATTTTCTATTCCCAGGATGAAAACTGCCGATATGCATGGCACATGCATCTCTGCCCAGACTAAGATCTGGTTCACCTCTTTTTGAGCAGCTCGGCTCTGGGTGCCTCCCTGATGATTGACATAAGCCACTGCTGTGGCATTGTCGGACTGGATCCTGACCGGACAACCCTGTAGCCTGATAGTCCAGGCTTTTAGAGCTAGATGTATCGCCCGGATCTCCAGAATGTTGATGGGTAAGGTCCTCTCTGTCTTGGACCATACCCCTTGGACCGCAGCCTGTTCCAGAACTGCTCCCCAACCTGACAGACTGGCATCTGTTGTTACCACCGTCCAGGTAACCGGTAGAAAGGATTTCCCCTTCTGCAGGTTTTCGGGTATGAGCCACCAATTGAGGCTCTGACGCACCGCATGCGACAGGTGCATCGGAAAGTCTAATGCCTGAACCTTCTTGTTCCAGGTCGACAGAATACTGTGTTGCAGCATTCTTGAGTGAAACTGAGCATAGGGAACTGCTTCGAATGAAGACACCATCTTCCCTAGTAGCCTCATACAAAGGCGGACTGAGGGACCCTTCTTGGTCCTTACTGTCAGAATCAGCTCTCTCAAAGCAGTGATCTTTGCCTGGGGTAGAAATATCTTCTCCTGGCTTGTATCTATAATCAGACCTAAATACTCCAGTCTTCTTACTGGTTTTAGGAAAGACTTTTCTAAGTTGAGGATCCAACCCAGGTGTTCTAGATACCTGACCGAGGTCCTCAAGTTTCCCTTCAAAGAGGCTACCGACCGGTCTATCAAGAGCAGGTCCTCTAGGTATGCTATGACAGCTATACCCTGAGCCCTTAATCTGGCCAGAGGAGGAGCCAAGATCTTTGTGAACACTCGAGGTGCAGTGGCTATCCCGAAAGGCAGAGCCACAAACTGGAAATGGCGCCCTCCTACCTCGAAGCGCAGAAACCTCTGATGAGCAGGAAAAATGGGCACATGCAGATATGCATCTCTGATGTCTATTGATGCCAGAAATTCTCCTCCCTGCAGGGAGGGAACTACTGTTCGAATTGATTCCATGCGGAAGGATTGAATCCTTAGGAATCGGTTCAGATCCCTTAAGTCCAGAATGGGCCTGACATCCCCATTTGGCTTTTGGACCGTAAAAAGGTTGGAATAGAAGCCCAATCCCTGGTCCTTTGCGGGAACTATCATAATGACCTCCTGCGACAAAAGTCGCTCTAACGCTAGAAGGAGCGACTGCTTCTTCTCTGGGTCTCTGGGAACATTTGATCTGAGGAACCGAGGAGAGGGGAATTCCTGAAACTCCAGCTTGTACCCTAAGGTTACCGTGGAGATTACTCATCTGTCCTGGAAGTCCTCCTGCCAGAGCTCTGAGAACTGTCGCAGTCTTCCCCCCACTCGAGTGAGCGGGGGCGCCCCCTCATGCAGAGGTCTTAGTGTTTTGCCTAGTAGGCTTCTTTCCCCAGGACTTCTTTTGTTCCTGGGGTTGACTCTTGTCTCTGGACCCCGATGGAGGCGGCCGTCGAGACTGCCTAGAGGCTGAAGCCCCCGGCGCTGGGGAAAGAGTCCGTTTGAAAGAGGGACGCTTACTCTTCTTCTTGACAGGTAAGAGAGTGCTTTTCCCACAAGAGATTCTCTTGATATAGTTATCCAAGTCCTCTCCAAACAACCTTGCACCACGAAATGGAAACCCAGCCAGTAGCTTCTTACATGGTGCTTCGGCTGACCAATTTTTCAACCATAGGATTCTACGTATATGCACCAACCCCAGTGAAAGACGGGAGGTTTGCACAATAGAATCTCTAATGGCGTCAACCACAAAGCATAAGGCCGCTGGAAGGTTAGCAAACCCCTGGGCCTGCTGTTCAGGTAATACTTTGATGACCTGCTTAACATGGTCTCTTAAGTATTGACAGACTCCAATCGCTGCTACTGCAGGTTGGGCCACTGATCCTGCTAAGGAGAAAACATCCTTCAATAGGGATTCCATCCTTTTATCTACAGGATCCCTGAGCATCTGAGCATTGTCTACAGGACAAGTCAGGCTATTATTTACGGAGGAAATGGCGGCATCAATAGCCGGTATTCCCCACATTTTAATAAACTTTTCTTCCATCGGATAAAGTGTTGAAAACTTTCTCGGCGGAAAAAAACGTTTGTCTGGGTGATCCCACTCAGAATAAATAAGCTTTTCAAGTAAAGTATGAACAGGAAAAGCATGTGCTGCTTGGAAAGGTTTCAGTGACCCCAAAGCAGAAGAGGATTCTTTAGCAGTTTCAGGTATGGGCAACTTAAATGTGGAGCGGACCAATCCAGTGAGGGTCTGCACTAAGACTTTCTCCTCTTGGGAAGTCGCAGAGGGTCCCTCTCCACCTGAATCCTCCGAAGAGGAATCATCCATCCCATCCCGATCCTCTGAAAGGGATTCATCTCCTTTATCCCAGAGCTCCTCTGTCTGAGGGTCTTGGGGAACAGAGGAAAGCCTAGTGCGTTTTCTTCCACTGAGTGAAGACGTAATTACGGCCATTAATCTTTCCTCTAGACCATTAATGGTTGAGGAAAAAACCTCTTGTGTAATATATACAGGGGCTGAAGTGCCAGAAGCAGGTGTAGCCCCTGACCCCGATGGCTCTCCCTGGCTAGCCGTCCCTGGCCCATCTTTAGGGGGGGAGGATGCTGCCGACAGGGGGCCCTCAGAACCTGAACGAGATCCCCTAGTGTCTCTGGTTCCTGGGGTGCTTGAACCTCTTCTACCCATAGTGCAAAGCAACAAGGTGTGAGGTATACAAATGAACACTGCCCGCTGAGCGATGTAGTCTGGCTAAAAGCCTTGCTATCCAATGCTCAGTCTGGTGTTACTTCAGTAAATGCTGCCTAGGAGAATGCCTGTGTCCCACCTTACATGCGACCGTCAGCTCTGTGTCTCTCAGAAGGCTGAGTGCACCTGTACAGAGTGCCTTTAATAGCCTGCAGCTGGCCTGAGTGGGAGTCTAAGCACTCTGTGCTGACGTCCCGCCCCCTCCTCTACCGCCCCCCCCCCCTCGAGTTTTGAAAAAAACAAGCGCTTCCCGCGCTGCCGACTCTCCTGTCATGCTTCCGGAGAAAGGCTGGGGATGGGGGGGGGGGGGGAGGGAAGCTGGTAACAAGATCTGCCTGAACGGCTATCTTGAGAGATGGTGGCCATTAGGCCGCAGAGCCCGGGTGGTATAACCACTTTCTAGACCCCTGTGGCCCCTCTCTAGCCTGGGGGGGAACATTCAAACATGAGAAATCCCCCTTTCCACCTTACCTGTTTGCAGCCTGCTTGAGACGCTGGGACATAAACAGCGATTACAACACCTGAGACAGAGTCAGCATGTGTAGGTTTGTGCTCTTGGCAGCCCCCGGTGGTCACAATAGGCATAGCATGCATTTACCTTAAAGGAGAAAAGCCACTAGAACTCAAAAATTCTGTGGAATCTCCTCTTACCTTATCCAGCCGCAGGGTGCTGTTTACACAGACCCAATCTTCACCTCTCACGGTGGGCTCCGTTTGAAAAAACGGTCAGAGACTGGGGCCCCCATCAGTAGGGGGATCCAACAGTTCTGGGACCATAAAGCACCTCGCCAGAAATTAGGAAGTTTAAAGCCATTTTCTGATCTGCGGGGTCCAGCTCTCTAAAAAGAGAAGCATTACGGGTAAAACCTAGTTTCTTCGGACACGAGGCCCGGGTACCATTCAATTCGGCCATGAAAAGACACTTTGAATGGATCCGGTTCGCCTGGCTTGCCCCAGTATAGGATCTTAGGATATTCCCTTTGGAGCTCAGCACAGGACATCTTTACACGTCCATCACCTAAGACACTGGCGTAAAAACTGAGGTATCCCTGCAAGGGGGAGGGATTATATAGGGGGTTGAACTTCCTGATAGGGTGTGCCAGTGTCCAATCACCAGTGATACCTATATAACCCATCAGTAATTACTGTGGCTCTGTGTCCCGTGATGTTCGAGAAAGAAAATTGATTCCATACGAAACATCTTGTAGGATACAGATTGGTTCAGGGGTTTCAGGACCAGTTTGTACCCTGACGGTTTCTGTACTACAAACACGTGAGAGTAGAAACCCCCACCTTTCTCCCCCTCTGGAACCCTGTGCACTACGTTTTGCTCCTCCAATTCTTTTAATGCCCCCAATAGGGCCTCAGCCTTCTCCACACATCTGGGAAGTTGTGTGACCAGGACCTTCATGGGGGTGGTTTTGTAAATTCCAGGCGGTACCCCCTCCTTACAATCCCCAGGATAAATTGACTGGAGGAGATGGCCTCCCATTGTGGGAGGAAGGCCCCCAGTCTTCCTCCCACCGTGGTTGGAGTGTCATTGGCTTTTTCGGGGCTGTTCAGGGGGGCCAAAAATTGTGCCCCCTCTGCCCTTGCCCCTTTGGCCCCAGGCTTTCTTTTCCCCCTCTGGTTTAGGGGCCCCTTTGCGCTTCTGTGCAAGAAACCCTTTCCTTGCTTGGATAAAACCCTTTCCTTGCTTGGATAGGGGGTTTGCTTTTGACAGGGAAGGATTTCGTTTTTGTCGGCTGTGCGGTCTAACACCATTTCCAGCCCAGGTCCAAAAAGCAAATTTTCTGTTAAAGGGATACCGCACAACTTGACCTTAGAGGCACTATCGCCCTGCCAATTTTTGAGCCACAAGGCTCTTCTGTACGAGTTGGCTAGGGCTGCGGACCTGGCGGACATGTGAACGGACTCTGCCGGCGCATCCACTATATACGCCACACCTCGCAGAATAGTAGGAAAAGATGATAAATTTAGTCTCCTTGGCGATTCCCGATTCAATATGAGCCTGAATTTGGGAAAGCCAATGTTCCAGGTAGTTCCACTACCGTGACGGCCATTTCTGGTTTCAAATTTCCTATGGTTGATTCCCAAGTTTTGTTTAAGAGGGAGTCCATTCTTTTGTCCATAGTATCTGCCAAAACTCCCATATCTTCAAAGGCCAGATCAGTGTGCCTGGAGACCTGGGAGAAGGCAGCGTCCAGTTTGGGGGTTTAATTCCACAGGGACGAGGGATCTTCTGGAAACGGGAACCTTCTTTTCAAAGCTCTAGAGAAAAAAGGTTTCCGCTCAGGATCCTGTCACTCTTTTATGATTGTTTCAACCAGGACATCTTGGACTGGGAAAACCTTATTTTTCTGTTCATCTGGTCGTGGAGTGTCAGGGGTTTTTTGTCCCTCTGATTTCCAAGCGTGGTATAAATAGCCCCCAAGAGGTCCTCTACCTTTGCCAGGGAGAGTTTGTACCGTGGCCTCCCCGTCCTGGTCTTCCCCCTCCAATTCCTCTTGGGAACCTGAGGTGGCACTGTCCGGTTACTCCCTAGTCTCCTTCCTGGAGATCCCAGGAGTTCCCTCCGCTGCGGTAGGGATGGCCGGCTGTGCTTGTGGAGGGGTTGTGATTTGGGTGCAGGTGAAGGGCTTGCGGTGGGAATTTGGAAGCCTTCAAACAGGGATTTAAATGACTGAAAAATGGAGGAAAGCTCCCTCACTGAAGCCGCTAGGCCCGCCTCCCTTAAGCACATGGGTAACAACCCTGGGAAATGCTACAGGCCTGTTAAGAGATAAGGACCCTCAACTTTGACCACCCAGAGGGCCCCTCCTCCTACTTCCAGGAACCATCAGTGGAGGGGGGATAATCCCAGGTAAGGAGGACCCCTCCCCAGGGTACCCTTACCTTAGGATGACTGGAGCTAGCATCACTGTGCGCTGTCTGGGCGTCCACTTCCAACATGGCCGCGCTGGTGGTTGCCTGTGGAGTCTTACGTTGCCTGTGCACTGTTCTGACTCCTCTCAAGCCTGCACCCTGCCCATTATCAGCACCGCAACCCAGAACCGGACGTCGTAGGTCAAAGGGAAAGTGTCTGTCCCCAACCAGAAGTAAAGTCACCCGCCACTCGACCAGCCCGAGTTCCACTGTGGCCGCATTCATGTACAGGGAGAGCGGATCTGCCTCCCTGCTACATCCCTGTGAACGTGATAACAGGCCCCTGGATCTTCCGCCCACACTCGGAGAAGATGGGGTTGTGTGCTTTTGCGGTCAGGTATGTATCTACCGCCGTCATTGGGAGTGCCCCGGCCTCCCGTAAAAGACTCAATAGCCACAGCCTCCCTGACTGTCAGACTAGGTTCCTAGCAGTGTCTCCCCGCCGGAGGAAACACAAATTACTGAGGTCTGGCAGGGGGAAGCTGAAATTTATGGGCTGGTGCAGTGTTTCCCAAGGAGGGGAGGAGCCAAGCTCCCTCACAGTGGCTGTCCTGAAAGACGGTGGGGGAAACAGGCGCTTTTAAGCTAGAGTTGGAAACCGAGGACAGTCTTTGTTGTGATAGTTAAAGTGTTTGTTAACCCAAAAAAATAAAAAATAAATCCTGTTCCCTTAAAGCATGTTATACAGCACAGTGTTTGTGCTGTGTCATTTGGACCCCTCTATCACCTGCAATACCTGGCTGATCCTGCCTGGCTATACCCTCCCCCCTCTAAACTGAACACTGTGTATAATGGCTATTGAGCCCTGTCACCGTGGTCAGTTTACGTGCCTCTGTCATCCGCAGTTCTGCTCTGTCTCCTCCCCCTGCCTCCGTCAGCTCCTTGTCCATGCCACTCTGCTCCCCACCCCCCTCCCGCTGCTCAAATTATGGTTAAAATTACATAATCCTCTCTATGCATTAATGTAATGTGCCCTGTGTCTATGCCTTATAAAAATAATGCTGCAATATACCTGTTTCAGAGCGCTGATCGGCAATCACATGATCCGCCGTCTCTTTCCTCTCTCGCACGACAGCTGCAGCGGGCGGGGCTGCCTCTCTCCTTCTCCCCTCCTGGCTGACGTCAGCGGGGGATCCTTGGCCCCAACTGCAGGGGTCAGACCGAGAGAGGAGCTAGACGGCGGATCACGTGACTGCCGATCAGAGCCGATCAGAGCTCTGAAACAGGTATATCGCAGCATTATTATACTAAGACATAGACACAGAGCACATTATAATAATACATAGAGAGGATTATGTAATTTTAACCTATTGGCTTAACAAACCCTTTAAGAATTTTTTGGAATGATTTACTTCACATTAAGGGCCAGTTCACACCACAGGCAGTCCAGTACGTTTTTCTTCTGCATCAAAAACGCATTGAAAGTAGGTTATATGGTTTTCAATGGCATAGTTCACACCAGTGCTTGCAGTTCCAGTGCGTTCCAGTTCCAGAAAAGAAAGCAGAACATGCTGCCTTTTTCCTGCACTGGACTGTACTGGAACGCTGTAAAAGCACCAAAAATGCATTGGAACATACATGTCCTTATTTAAGGTTTAGAAAAAAAAGAGGGTGGGGGGGAAATGCACTGGACTGCACCAAAAATCAAAAACACGCATGCAGAAAAGCATCTGGAACACATCCGGACTGCATTTCTATGGTGTGAACGGCCCCTTAAACCAGCTACAAAGTTGAATGTGGGCTTGTTGTTTTGCCTTACCAGTGCAATAGAATTACAAAGAAGATCTGTCAGAAAACTAAATCTAGGCAACATGCCACCTGCATATCTATGAGCACATCTTACCTGTCCTCTGAATGACACATCTCTATGAGCTACATCTGAAAGTAATGTAACCAGACAGAAGCTGAAGGTCTCTGCAACTGGAAGTGTACCTGTGATAAAAAAGTAAAACTGACTTAATATGTGATAAAGGACCATTAAACTAACCTAAATCAAGAGAGGACTCGCATAGAAAAGCTGTTATTATTCAAAATTCAAATAGGAAAATTGTGGACATTTCTTTACACAGAGTAGAAATCTCCTCACACAGCCCTGTTCTCCTAATACAGGGAGCGCCAATTACAGGATTTATGTGCAGAGCGACCTTCTAGTAGAATATGATGTTAATGCAGGACCATAAAAGTATCAGGTTATAGATGTGAAACACTGATTTTGCTAGCTGGATTCTTGAGTGACAAAGCAACAAAGGAAAGCACTGTTTACAAGTTCAGTTGAAGCCAATACACACTACTGCATGGCAGGGACTCCAATGTAAAAAGAAACTTTCATTCTTCTTGCAAATCTCCATCAATGTACTAACAGCAAAATGTAAAAAACACCAGTCTCCAAAGCTTTCATACCAAGCTGCAGGGCTGTGTAATAATATTTGTCATACTACTGAGTAACCCTTCCTTGTTTTATAATCAATTATTTAGCAAGTAATTTTGCCATGGATTCAGTTTCTCACATAACACTGCCCTTATGTAGTTTATCCCTTCAAGCAGACCTCAATAATAGAGGTCATCTTCACCGAATAACAATATCAGCCTGTGACTATTAACGACTGTCACAAATATATAATACATTCATTTGAATGGGCTGCTGTGCCCATATTTCATACAGGAAAAAGGTTTTTACACCCGTTTTAAAAACACAGCCAGAGGGAAAATGCATGGTGCTTTTGCACCATGCTATTTCCCCCAACTGAAAACGCACTGCGTTTTTAGATGCTTGGGGGGGGCCCTATTAAGAATGAATGGCAGTCCTGTACGTCTGCAATGGAGCAGTGTGTTTTGGCTATGGTTGGTTGCAGGAACAGGTGCAATTCACATACTGTCCTGCACCCGCAACCACTCACACAAGTGTGAATCTAGCCTAAGCTTAAAGTGATACTAAACCCTTAGTTTTTTTTATTTAAAAATAACAAACACCTTATACACGTTTTGCACAGAGCAGCCAAGATCCTCCTCTTCTCGGGTCCCCTGCCGGCTCTCCCTGCCCCTCCCTCCTGCCAAGCAGCTTGCTATGGGGGCACCTGACCCGAGCCCCCGCTCTGTGTGTCCATTCAGACACAGAGCCACGGTCCGGCCCCGTCCCCCCTCATTGGCTCACAGACTTTGACTGACAGGAGAGGGAGCCAATGGCGCCACGCTGGTGTCTTAGCCAATCAGGAGGAAGAGTCCTGGGCAGCCAAGACTCTCCTGTAAAATCGCTGGATTGAGATGGGGCTCAGGTAAGTATTAGGGGGGCTGCTGCACACAGACGTGTTTTTTTTTATCTTGATGCATAGAATGCATTAAGATAAAAAACCTTCTGACTTTACAACCACTTTAATCTAGAAAAGCTTCCATCTTGGAAAATATATAGCAATAAAAAAAAATTGATGACAAGTTTGCCTGGAGGTAGACCATTACTCCTTAAACATGCAGAGAAACACCAGAAGACCAGCAAGCATGACAGTTGAAGATCCACAGTGTGTTTTAAAACCAAATCCAGCAAGCAAAACAAAAATCTCAATGAAATGGGCTACATCCACTTTATATATACACTTTATTGCTATATATACACTTGCTCATCCATGTCTTTATGGACCTTGCTTTGTGCATTGGTGCGCAGTCATGTTGGAGCAGAAAGGTGCCATCCCCAAACTGTTCCCACAAAGTTGGGAGCATGAAATTGTCCAAAATGTCTTGGTATGCTGACGCCTTAAGAGTTCCCTTCACTAAAACTAAGGGGCCAAGTCCAACCCCTGAAAAACAACCCCACACCATAATCCCCCCTCCACCAAATGATTTGAAGGGGTGGCCCAATACTTTTGGCAATATTGTGTGGATGTGTGAGTTTGGGGTGGAGGAAATTGTCTGGCCTGCAGAGTCCTGACCTCAACAGAACACCTTTAGGATGAATTGGAGCGGAGACTGCGAGCCAGGTCTTCTTGTTCACATCAGTGCCTGACCTCACAAATGCTCTTCTGGAAGAATGGTCAAACATTCCCATAGACACACTCCTAAACCTTGTGGACAGGCTTCCCAGAAGAGTTGCAGCTCTTATAGCTGCAAAGGGTGGGCAAACTCAATATTTAACCCCACGGACTAAGACTGGGATGCCATTAACCACATCAGCTCTGAAAGGTTTTACCCCCTTCCTGACCAGGCCATTTTTTTTAGATACGGCACGGCGTCGATTAAACTGACAATTGCGCGGACATGCAACGCTGTGCCCAAATAATATTGAAGTCCTTTTTTTCCCCACAAATAAAGCTTTCTTTTGGTGGTATTTGATCACCTCTGCAGTTTGTATTTTTTGCGCTATACACACAAAAAAAAAAAAAAAAAAAACTGACAATTTTGAAAAAAAAAAACAATATTTTTTACTTTCTGCTATATCCAATAAAAAAAATTTTTTTTAAAAATCTAATTTCTTCATCAATTTAAGCTCATTTTTATTCTGCTACATATTTTTGGTAAAAAAGAAACCTTATAGCATTTACAAAATATGGGATAGGTTTATGGACTTTTTAATTTGTTTTTACTAGTAATAGCAGTGATTTTTATCGGGACTGCAGGAAAGGGGTTAACATCAGGGGCAATCCAAGGGTTAAGTGTGCTCCTAGGGAGTGATATCTAACTGTGTGGGGGATGGACTGACTGGAGGAAGAGAGATCTGTATTCCTGATTAGCATGAACACAAGATCTCTCGCTTCAGGTCGACAGCCTGCCTTGTTTACATAGGGTAGTCCGCCGTTCTACCTCTCCTGTCAATGATCGCAGGTGGCTGTCGGCCATCAGACTCGCTGATTGGCTCCCGCTGTGTCCAATCACAGCGAAAGTGTGGCCCTGGCAGTGTGTGTGCCCGAGAGCCGATCCATTTTGCGCTTAAGGGCCGCCCTGCCACAGCAAATGCACGTGGGGCGGTCCTTAAGTGGTTAAAGTTCATGTAATGGCAGGCATCCCAATACTTTTGACAATATAATGTACCTGTTCTCCATGGCAAGCATTACTTAGGCCCCTTTCATAAGGGCAGACCAATCAGGTCCACCTGTAAGTTGTTTAAGCGGACCCGATCAAACCATCTATTGCCCTCTATGGAGAAGCATTGGCACCCGCCGACATCTGATCTGATAAAAACAGACAGATAGAGATCTGTTCCTCATCCACCTAGCGGATCAAAAGGTCGTCGGGTGTAAACAAACAGTTGGAGTCCACTCCATGTGAAAGAAGCCTTAATCTATGATCTTGTTACATTGTTTTGTGAATTGCATATTGCATATAATATTTGTCTATATAGTCAGTCTTTGCTTTCAAGACCGAGAGCATAAATCTGAGCCTGGTTCTTACCAATACTGGAACAGACACTCATAATATGCATTGAAGCCTACTGTGAAAAAACATATTGCACTAGCCGTGCCAAGATTATTAACCAGAAGTTATTCATATTCATGCTTTGATGCCTATGATGAGATGAGGTAAATCATGGAATGTGTTTAAAAATTTCAAAGAGTTGTTCCATTTTCCCCTAAAGCACGTGCAGACACACTAAACCACAGCACAAAAGTAGATCTGATCCTGCTCTAGATTAGTGTTCTACTTTTGATAGACACAGTTCTGCAGAATTTCATATCAGATTCTCCTATATACAGTCAATTTAAAGTGTCATTAAACCCAAAAGATATTTAAATGTGTTTGCTTGTAATATTGCATATACACATTGGCTTAAAATAGAACTATAGGCAAAACTTTTTTTTTCATTTTGGATAGAGTAAGGCATAGTAATAATCCCTGGCACATTTTTTTTTTTTTGCCATCTGCATCCCATTGCAAAGATTTCCCTTCACTTGTCTTTATTCAACCTTATTAACTATGTAACTGTGTGTGTAACTTCCTGTCCCATAGCCAAACCAAGTGAGAGGAAACCCGGCAAATTAAGGGAATTCCTTGGGGACCCCCAGGTCACCAGAATTAGTCTCCTCATTAGAAGATTTGCTCTCTATTACTTTTCTGGGCACAACCCAAAATTTGGGATTTGCTTTTACTTTCACTGATAATGGTAAACAGGACAAATAGAGAGAGTGAATTTTCCTAATGACAGCAATAAAAACTGACAAGTGTTCTAATCCCTCTCGGCTCTGTTCAAAACGAAAAAAAAAAAGTTTTGTCTTCAGTTATACTTTAATCATTATCACATTAGTTTCATACAGAGTAACAAAAACCTGGCTGATCCTGCCACTCACTTGCACTTAATTGTTGTCTGTGCCCCCACTGTAGCATTGGAGCCAATTCAATCACCGTTGCCACCAGTTCTGTGCATGTTCCTTTTTAAGGTAAACAGCCAGGCTGTTTCACTTTCTCCCTTGTCTGAGTCTAGTCCTAGGACTATGGGGTTGATTTACTGATGGCAAATAAACTGTGCACATTGCAAGAGCAGTTGCTCCAGAGCTTAGTAAATGGTCAGAAGCTCTGCTGACTTCCATCATCCAAATCAGGTGCAAGCAAAAATGCAGTTTCTTTTTTACTTTCCTTGCACGTGATTGGGTACTCTTTGAAAAGTGAAGCGTTACCTCATTTACTAAGCTCTGGAGCAACTGCACATAGTAAAGTGCACAGTCTTTTTATCTTTAGTAAATGAACCCCTATGAGTAATCTTTTTGGGTGTAAAGACATTGATAAATGGTAAGCCCCTCCCTCTCTTCTGCTCTATGGTGATGTCATTATCAGAACACATTTTAATATTGTTTCAAATCCTTTATTGAGCTGTATTATGCATTTCTGTTTGCCATTAAGAACTTTTTTTTTGAACTTGTCACGTGACTGCTACAGTGCCAATCAGCACTGTTCTGGTATAAGAAGCTCGTACAAACTTCCTCCTATGATTTCATCCATCATCAGCTTGCTCCATGCTACTACACCTGATCTTTCCCTGCTGCAGGAAACAAGCAGGGAAAGGAAACATGACTGCTGCACAAATAATCTAAAAAGGTAATTATAAGATTTATTTTTAAAAATAAGACACATAACCAGTATATATATGAAAATTCACAATGCCTAATGACAGCTAATTGATGAGAGTATAATAACATTTTAATTTAGAAAAAAACTATAGAATATACAACAGAAGATACACTGTGGTTGTATAGGCTCAAGGTTGTTTAGAATGCATGAAGGTAAAAAAAAACTTCTGTGTGCAGCAGCCTCTCCCAGCCGGGCCCCAATACTTACCTGAGCCCCATCACGATCCAACGATGGGCACAAAGGCCTCGACTCTTCGGGGATTCTTCCTACTCAATTGGCTGAGACAGGAGTGGGTGCCATTTTCTCCCGCTGCTTTCAATCAAGGTCAGTGACCCAATGAGGAGAGAGAGGAGGTGGGCCGATTCACAGCTCTGTGTGTGAAAGGACACGCAGAGCAGCGGCTCGGTACGGAGCATACTTGGGTGCCCTCATAGCAAGCTGCTTGCTCTGGGGGCACATGGAAATGGGGAGGGGCCAGGAGCTCCGGTGAGGGACCCAAGAAGAGGAGGATTGGGGATGTTCTGTGCAAAACCACTGCATAGAGCAGGTAAGTATGACATGTTTGTTATTTAAAATAACAAAATTGCCTTTAATATCACTTTAATGTACTTAAACCCTGTGAGATGTGTTTCTACATTTTCCCCCCCAGCTTCCATACAGGTTTCACATCTTTTTCCAATTGAATCAAAGTTGAAAACCGTATGAATGTTGGATGAATACATTTATAAATAAACCCCTTTGAGTCATTTAACCCCTTCATATGCGCGCTATAGCCGAATGGCGGCTACAGCGCGGATCTGCTTTGCCAGGAGGCCGTCAATAGACGGCCTCCCTTTTGCACGCTGGCCACGCCCCCTGAAGGGCGCGCGCAGCGCGCACTGTGATCACCCGAGTCAATGAGACTCGAGTAATCACAGATTGGAGTAAGGGGACGATCCCGACCCCTACCACGTGATCAGCTGTCAGCCAATGACAGCTGACCGCATGATGTAAACAGAAGATCGGTAATCGTTTTTTTTTCCTTCTCACGCTGACAGCGCGAGAAGGAAAAAAAAAAAAGCTGATCACCGGCTTCTGTTGAAGGGACATCGGTCCCGAAGAGGAAGAGGCAAAGCCACCTCATATGTGCCCACCAGTACCGCCTGCCAGTGCCACCAATCAGTGCCTATAGTGCCCACCAATCAGTGCTCACAGTGCCCACCAATCAGTGCCCGCCAGTACATAAGTGAAAGCAATCAGTGTCACCTATCAATGCCCATGAGTGCCACCTATCAACGCCCACCAGTGGTGCCAATCAGGGTCACCTACCAGTGCCGATTAGTGCCCATCACGGCCACCCACCAGTGCCAGCTATCAGTGCCCACCAATGCCACCTCTCAGTGCCCACCAGTGTCGCCTTATCAGTGCCCACCAGTGTCGCCTTATCAGTGCCCACCAGTGTCGCCTTATCAGTGCCCATCAAAGCAGCCTATTGGTGCCCATCAATGCAGCCTATTGGTGCCCATCAGTGTAGCCTCATCAGCGTACATCAATGAAGGAGAAAAATTATCTGTTTGCAAAATGTATTAACAAAATATAAAACGGTTTTGTATTTTAAGAAAAAAAATGTGGTCTTTTTTGATTTGTTTAACAGAAAATGAAAAACCCAGAGGTGATCAAATACCACCAAAAGAAAGCTCTATTTGTGGGAAAAAAAATGATAAAAATTTCATTTGGGTACAGTGTTGTATGACCGCGCAATTGTCATTCAAAGAGTGACAGCGCTAAAAGCTGAAAATCGGTCTGGGCAGGAGGGGGGTTTAGGTGCCCAGTAAGCAAGTGGTTAAAGAAAACGGTGGTGTGTTTTATTTCAGTAAAGTGCTAAATGTACCGGTGTAGTATATCCTCACCTTTAGCTTTCCGAAAGGTGCTCTCCTCTATCCACAGAACCTTTGGAAGACCTTTCAAAAGCCTCAGAAGATAGGGAACCACGTGGTCTTTGTGCTAAAAAAAAAAAACAAAAAAAAAAAAAAAACAGATAAATATAATAATTTATGCAGTATTTATCTTTATTGTCAAATAGAACACTTGTCTAAATGACTGCAAGCAGCAGTTACTACCGTTTAGAAACTGCTCATCCTGTAATGGCATAAAAATAACATGAAAGGAGAGGAGAGAACACAGTGGGAGAGCTAAAAAAAAACATTAATATGACTACAGACTTTACAGTACAAGACAACCAACCCATCCTTTGTGTATGTTAACGTATATGCAAAGACAAGCCTTTTTGTTTTTGTTTTTTTGTTTTTGTTTTAGCTTTGACTAGACTGGAGGCAAGTTTTTATTGCATTTTGCCTCTGTAGGAGAGATTAAGGCTCGGTTCATACTGATGCGACATAGGATCCAACTTGTGAGATCCCACAGGATGATGAGGGTCGGATTCAATGCTTCACTATGAGAGCTTGTTCAAGGGAGAACTCTTTAAGAGGGGCATTCACTTCACTTTAGAAGATTTTCTCTTTGTGTCTCTGGGACAGGATATGAAGGGAAATCTCCCTAACAGTACATAAAGAACAACAAATAACCTGAAAAGAAAATGTTTATCATAAATTAAAGGTCATAAATTAAATGAATAGTATAACACATACCTGAAGTTCAGATTCAACTAAGAAAATGCCCAAAGCAATAAGGGCATGTCTTCTTCTCTCATCCAGTTGAAACACCCCATGGAAGTCAACAGGGCACATACACAGCAGCTTCTGTACCTGCAATAGAGCAAGAAAGAAGGTCCAGAAAAGTTTTACTACTAAATACCACAAATATGGAAGCCCATAGCACATAACAAAACAACTTAAATAAAACAAAGTAACAAAGTGAAGATGTGCATATCTAATTTTTTCAATGAAGTTTAAAGGAGAAGTAGGGCCAAAGTCTTTTTGACCATACTTCTCCTGTGGGTCACAGGGATGCAATTCGTTCTGTGACTCGTCTTCTGCCGATAGTGGACTAAAGTCCGCTGTTGGCGAACGTCACACAGCCGGTCTAGGCTCTGGAAGGATCTCGACTATAATGTCATAATACACCTAGATGCCTGACCGGCAGCTGGCTCAGTTTCTCGGTGCACCACTGAGAGCCTAAGCCAGCTGCTCCATCCCCTCCACAGCCCAGGGCTCCAGTGAGTGCTGAAGAGGCAGAGCAGAGAGCAGGTGACTGACAGTCACTGCTCTCTGCTTACTGAAGACCGGGTGGTCTTTAATCACTCAGTTCTCGGTATAGTGGCGGCAGAGGACTGATGCTGCATTCACCTAGGCACAGTACCCTGCCTCAGTATGCCTCTCAAGAGCCCTCAGTCCTAAAACAAGCAGTAATGCAGTTCTAAGGAGGGGTTACACATTCATCAAAATGCCTTGATAGGTAGATGTCAGTCTGTGGAGTGGGTATTCTTAGGCAGGCTACATTTAAATGTATATTGCCATAGGTAACACCCACCTGAGATGCTGAGCCTCCATGATTAAAAGAACTGAAATTCAATGAATGCAAGGAACGAGACAGGGACAGTCAGGCTGGAGAGCAAACAGCTAGATGAAGCTGAGCCTCCTTTAGCCAGGAAATGTAGTGTTATAGATATTTCTGGTTGAAACACTGAAAATAAAAATAAAAAAAGCATAAGTTCACCTTTGTAAAAAAATAAATGTACATCTTTTTGCAGGTAAAAAATGTGCATTGAGTATTTTTTTTTACTAGGAGCCTGCAGAGCATAGCACCCACGATCAGCAGATTATGGGTGCAATGCAGAGCTCTTGCAGACATTCCTGTGTAAGTTATCTGCTCGTACGAGCAGGCAGTTACACACTGCCAGGAAGACTCAATAAACTACCTAGAGTGCCTAACTGCCCTGGTAGTTCAGGTACATGTACATGTATTTTTTTACATTCACAGAACTCTGTGAATGAATGATGCAGCCAGGGGAAGATCCCCCACTCGCTGTCACAACGGGAGATCGGGAGGTGAGGGGGCCGATGCTACAGTTACATGTTACACCCTGAATATGGGTGTAATATGTAACATATTGCAAAAGGTGAATTTAACATTAAAGTAGTTGTAAAGCCTAGACATTTTACACCTTAATGCATTCCTTGCATTAAGGTAAAAAATGTTTAGGCGTCAGCATCCCCCCCTCACCCCCCTTTTCGTTACCTGAGCCCTCATTCGATCCAGCACAGTGCATGTCTGCAGATCTTTTTCCCCCTCACTTCTGGATCTCACTGGCTTTGCTGGGGCACTGGGAGCCATTGGCTCTTAGTGCCGTCAATCAAATCCAGTGACGAGGGGGCGGGGCCGAGTCCCGCTGTCTGTGTCAATAGACGCAGCAGAGGGACTCGAGTACGAGCATGCACGAGTGCCCCCATGGGAAGCCGGTTCCCATGGGGGTACTGGCCAGAGAGGAGGGGGCAGGAGCGCGGGTGGGGGACCCGAAAAGAGGAGGTTCCTGGTCGCTCTGTGCGATTCCATTGCACAGAGTAGGTAAGTATAGACATGTTTGTTATTTTACAATCCTTTTAAACTCTGTATATGCAAGAACAGATTCACAGGACGCTGTCACTGTTTAAATATCAATTGCACCAACATTTATTATTACATTCTGTTTTATGCAGAAGATAAGAAAGGTGTGAGATGTTATTAAAAACTAGCAAATAGGATAATGTTGCATTTCATATGTTGTCAGCTAAAAGTAACAGTTGCAAAACAAAAACCTTGAGAAGGAAGGGCAAGAAGGAACAGAGAGAACTTCTAGGAAAGCTTAGTAGTCTGCGGTTTTTGAAGGACAAGGAAACATTGCAACATTGCAAGCAGGATGGAGCCTCTTGTGCTTAAATGAACAATACTGTGAAAGTCCATGTCAGTCAGGCTCTGACTTGCTGCATCTTCTAAAGTGAAATACAGAGTGAGCAATTTCACTACACAAGAAAGGAATCTGTACAACTGTGCAAGACTGAAGGTAAGGTTGGAGCTCCACTTTAAATATAGAAATTGGTCTCATATATCTAATCCAGTTGAATGTGACCAACTACTGCTAGTCACCAAGACAGCAATATATTGATCAGAAATGTGGTCATAACATTCTCTTCTATTCACCAAACGTTTCGCTATTTTCAGCAATTACAGTTTTAGATCTTTGGCCTTCTAGCTATTAAGATTCATTTTACCCAAAGCATCCTGTGGCTCTTCCCAAAGGTGGAGCTGGCCTGTAGGGTTCTTCCCATCTGGTGACTAGGCAAGCCAACCCATCAAAAACAGAACTCAGGATTCTTGTTTCTTTACCTAACAGGTGTTTTATAGCCAAGAAGTATACTTTGGATTGTTGTCCTGCTGCACGATAAAATAGTTTTTGCTTTTTTCTTTAAAAACCTTGCCGCCAAGGGCAACATTCCAGAGTTGTATGTTTAATGCTGCACATGATGCTTGTATTTGGAGTGTGCTATTTAAAGCAAACATTTGATAAAACAAATCTAAAAGCTGCCACTTCTGACTGCCTTATAAAATGCTAGTTGCCTGTCTGGAATGCAAAATCTCTGACTTAAACACATTTTGAGCCACTGATCTGGATCAAGTATGTAGCAAATGAAGTCCAAACTCCTGATCTGCATGCTTGTTCCAGGTCAGTGACTCAGAAAGAACTGAAGACATTGAATCAAAATGACAGCCAGGCTACCAGAAACTTCAGGAGGAGTATACAGTAACGACATCATTCCAGGTCTTTCTGAGCACATCTGATACAACGAATAACCTTTAGGCCCCTTTCACACAATCTGACAGTTCAGGTCCGCCTGTCAGTTTTGACGGCGGACCTGAACGGGCACTCCATGTTAGTCTATGGAGCGTCGGATGTCATCGGCAGCATGTCTGCTGACATCCGACTCCGTCCGATCCGCTAAAAGCAGACGGATGGCCCTACGTCCAGGTCCGTCGCTGGCGGATCGGATCGGGTGAGATCTGATGAAAACAGACATGCTGTTCGTTTTCATCCGATCCCTCCATAGGCAGCAGCGGCGCCTGACAAGCCCCTCCTCGCTCAGTGAGCAGAGAAGGACCTGTCATCCGCCGGCTCAGCGGAGATCAACGGACAGATCTCCCGCTGAGCCGGCGGACCAAGGCGGGCTCCAAAGAAACGGAGTCCGCCTCGTGTGAAAGGGGCCTTATATCACAAAATAATAGGCTGACATGTTTTCTGAGAAAGCCATTTCATTTTAGAAACTTTTTTTTTTGTCTCAAAAGTTCTATTGAAGTAAACAATAATATACAATCCAACATTACAGGTTCCATAAAAAGTATTGACAAGCAGAAACCGACATGTTATCACATTCCATGGGCATGAATGAAAATGCGTATACAGTACAGCATTTTTGCTGCTGCTATCTCCTCCCCCTTTAACCATCCTCCAACTTAGTTACCTGTAGTGTGCTAGCTCAAAAGGCTGTCCTTCTAACATTGTATCCGAGCTAACCTCCATGCTAGAGAAACAGTCTGTCCAAGACTAAATCCACCAGGCTAAGACCAGGAGTATCTAACCATGAAGACCATAAAGTGTTGAACTTTTCTGGGCAACCCCTGTGCTGGAAGATGTACTTCTCCAGGCGCAGGGTGTCCCCCATTTGTGTTGTCCACTCTCCCAGAGTGGGAGGCTCCGTTCCCTTGCAATGTCTAAGGATAAGCTTGCGTGCCTGAAAGAGTGCTCTGGCTTGTTTAGGGATTTCCTCACTGGAGAGGTTATCTAGAAAACCCAATATACAGGGCTTAGGATCCATCAGGATGCGGACCTGAAACACCTTGTTAATGGTAGCTATAACTCCCGACCAATATAGATGGAGCATGGGGCAGCGCCATAATAGATGTATAAGGTCCCCATGGTCTCTGGAACACCTAGTACACTCAGACCCATCCTACTCAGCCTTGCGGAGGTAAAATGGACCCGCAAAACAATGTACAGCTGGGACAGACGCTGTGCCACATTGAGAGAACACAGCTGAACCGCCTGTAGGGCCTCCTCCCACTGATCTCCCTCAAACGTACCCACTTCACGCTCCCATAGGGGTGCGACGTTGGTCGGAAAGCCCTTTAAGTGTGTGGACATAAGTATGGTGTAACACCGGGAGATAAATCCCTTTAAAGTGAGAAACCTCTGTCATATAATGAAATATGTGGGCCGGGGACAGGATCCACTGGGACCCTTCCGATTGTGCCCATACAGCATGATGTAATTGTAGGTATGGGAAATACATTGATTGGGGGAAGTTGAATTTAGTCTGCAAAGATGGAAAGGAGTACAGTTTTGCCGCTGGAGAAGATATGTACCAGGTGTGTAACCCCATACCGCTTCCATCTTGCACCGCGCTGCAAAGATTGCAGTTCCTTGTAATGTCCGCTGTCCCAAATAGGACTATGTCCTGTGAAACCCTTGACATTTTGCAGCGGTCTGGCTTTGTTCCACACTTTCTGCACCAACACATAGGTGGGAAAAAAGCTTGTTGGACCTAGCGTAGGCCAGTGCCTCCAACCCCGTGCAGTTGCTCGAGCCTGACGCTCGGAGGTGTATTGAGCCAAATAAAGGAGCGGAACAGCGAGTTTGATGCAAAAAGTTTAAAGAGGGACAACCATGGGGGTATTATGCAGGATGTAGAGGAGCTGTGGCATAAAAAAACATTTTTATGAGGTTCACTCTTCCCACCAGTGACATTTTAAGCTTAGACCAGATTTTGTTTTTTTCTCTTATACGACCCAATAGGGGTGATAAGTTGAGGGTGACGTAATCTCGGGGTTGTGAGGTCACGGGAATGTTTTGGAGTGTGCCACCCTGTCCGCCAGTCGAAAAGTCTAGCAATAAGATTGAGGATTTGGTCCAGTTGATTACCAAGCATGAAAATACTCCGCCATAGCTTCCCACAGGGATCCAGACGTGTCCCCCAAAAGTAGCATGGTGTCATCAGCATAAAGCATGAGTTTATCATGTATCTTGCCATATTTGAAGCCACAAATTAAGGGGTTGGAACAGATCAAGGCAGCCAGTGGCTCAATGGTGATGGCAAACAAGAGAGGGGATAAAGGGCAGCCCTGTTGCGTGCCTCTGTGTAAAGGAAAAGGCATGGATGCACGTCCTGCCTCTCTAATGGCTGCCTGTGGGGAGCTGTATAATAATTTTACCCAGCATAGGAAGGTGGGACCAACCTCAAATCTGTGCATGGTGGTCCACAAGTATTGCCATTCTATGCAATTGAAGGCCTTGTGGGTGACCAATGACAGGAGGGCGCTGTCTCTCATATTATCTGCCTGTGTCTGCATGTTGAGGAAAAGCCTACGCAGATTGATTGCGGTAGACCTCTCAGGGATAGATCACGATTGATTTGGATGGATAATTGAAGATATGGCTTTATTAAGTCTCGTGGCCAAAACTTTGGCCAGAATCCTAATATCCACCTGTAAAAGGGATATGGGCCTGTAGGAGCTCAGGTCTAACGGATCCTTTCCGGGTTTGAAGGTAGGGAGAGTCTGACTCTCCCTGGCTGCATTAAATACCTTGAGAAGGTGGGGTAGCATTACGTCCCCGTACTGCTTAAATTCCTCTACTGGGAGCCCATCGTCCCCGGGAGCCTTGGAGTTAGGAAAGGAGTTGACCACACATTGCAACTCTTCTTCAGTTATGGAGGAATCCAATAGCTGCCTCTGGGAGACTGACAGACAGGGTAGCTTGATCCCGTGTAGGTGATCTTGCAGCTCCTCTGGGGTGTAATCCTGCCTAGAGAAGTACAAATCTGAGTAAAACTCCACCAGGTCCTGCATAATGATAGTCGGATCATTCACCAACCTTCCCTGATAGTTACGTAAAACCCCCATAGCTGGGGAGGTCCGATTTGATTGCACAATTTTGGCTAACAGCCTACCCGTCTTCTCCCTCTCCTCATAAAAAAACAGCCTACTGAAGAAGCGCTTCTTTTCTGCCGCTTGTGCAGCTATCCAGGCTTCTCTAGTGGCATCAGATGAAGACTTACTTTGATCTTAATGCGAACTGTGTATCGAATAACGTGTTACTATGGAACTCTCATAAAGCTTTTATGAGAGGTGTGTTCAATAAACTTGGGGCCCACAAGAAATGAACGTAAACTGAGAAATATAACCACTTTCTTGACCAGATACCTAAACTTGAAAAAAACAAACAAATACTTCCCCAACAATGCAGACACTACGCTCTTACGCACACATAGAGAAGAAATTTGCACGTTATTGCATGCTTCCTTTGAAGCACCACATTAAACGTTTAAAGGTTAACTGGTATGCCTCTGGTAACAGACCAGGTGCTCCCCTAGCTAGGCAAATAAAACAGAGTTTCCGCTTCCAAATTCCCATACATGCACACAGCTCACGTGCTCAGCATCAGCAATCCCACAGATATCGCCAATTGCTTTCGGGACTTCTATGCATCACTATACAATTTGAATACCACTGCAGCCACTCCTAACCCAGAGCCCTCTCGCATCTCCCACTTCCTCGACCTGCTACAACTCCCCACCCATATGGCTGAACTAGCAGACCTCAATGCCCCCTTCTCTGAGTGGGAAATTTTCAATTCAATCTGCTCACTACCCTTACACAAAGCCTTGGGGTCCGATGGCTACTGTAATGAGTACTTTAGAACACTCGCAGACTCCCTAACGCCACACCTATGCAAATCATTTAACCATATTATTTAGACAGGAGCCATTCCAAAGAAATCCTAAGAAGCCCTCATTATCACTATTCCAATTATTGACCTATTTCACTTCTAAATTTTGATCTTAAAATATATGCTAAAATACTCACCTCCCAAATCTCATTGCACATTCCCACCCTAATGCACGCTGACCAAGGCTACTTTATCCCACAATGGCAAACATCTGACAGCACTAGGAGAATCATAGACCTCGTATACGAAGGCTGAAAACCACAAAATGCATTCTTTGCTCTTCTGTCTGGACACAGAGAAGGCGTATGACAGAATCCACTGTTCCTACCTGAAATCAGTCCTTGAAAAATTTGGATTTGCAGGCAACATCAACACAGCAGTACTAGCTCTGTATTCACATTCCTTTAGCGAAAGTATGGACGTATGGTATGACTTCTGATCCTTTTCGTGATCTCAAATGGCACAAGACAGGGCTGCCCCCTTTCCCCATTAATATTCGCCCTAGTGATGAAACCCCTTGCGGCGGCCATAAGATCTCACCGTCTTGGGATTACAAATCAGAAATATTACCCACAAATTAGGGCTATATGCCAATGATGTCATTGTATTTATGACTAATCTCTTCCAGCACTCCAAGATCTCCTGATCCAGTTTGGTCAATTATCTTTATACAAAGTTAACTGCTCTAAAGCCAACTTGATAGATATTTGCCTAGATCAGGGATCCTCAAACTACGGCCCTCCAGCTGTTGCGGAACTACATATTCCATGATGCATTGTAAAACTCTGACATTCACAGACATGATTAGGTATGATGGGAATTGTAGTTCCTGAACAGCTGGAGGGCCATAGTTTGAAGACCCATGGCCTAGATCAAAGTACAAAATTAACTCTCAAATCGCATATCCCCATTCTCGTGAGCCCCATCCTCAATGTTTACTTACCTAGGGATACAGTCAACGGTCCCCTCAAGCAACATCCTTCATACTAACTATGAAGCACCTCACAAGAAACTGCTAGATATTTGCTCCTCTCTCAGGTCCACCAGGGCCTCCTGGTATGGTAGAATAGCACTATTTAAACGGTTTCTCCTCAAACACACCTGTTATACTTGTTCTGCACTCTCCAGTCACATTATTAGCCTCTCAACTGAACAGGCTCCAACGTATCCTTAACAAATTCCTATGGGAAGGTAAGCATCCTAGAATCAAGCACTCTGTCACGTATACTACGACGTCCAAAGCAGGAATGGGCGCTCCCAACCTCAAGAACTATTACAAAGCCATCCTAAACCAAACTCAACATAGGTGGTCACCCACCTCCCGCACTCTATGGGCGCAGATCGAAAAAAAACGCTCTCAGCCATTCCACCAAAGCCTTCCTAGTTGCTATATGGATGCAACACTGGCCAGCATTATCCTTTTCCCAATTAATATAGCTATCAAAGTCCGGAGCTCAATCCATCTGCTGGGCTCTCAAAAAAAGTTATGGAATCTTTTCCTTTGTCAGCGCTAGAATTATTATGCTCTGATATGTCATTATCCTCTTTGATATCAGCTGGTGCTACCACAATTGGGAGCATTCTCCATGAAGGAAACATATGCACCTTCCAAGAACTACACGAAAAATACAATATCCCCAACAAAGACTTCTTCAAATATCTAGGAATGCGGCATGCCCTGTCCGCTATTACATGGTCATATCAGACCATTACTTCCGACATCATACCAATCTATGAACTCCCTACGATCTCTCTAAAGGGATCCTCAATCTTTTACAAAAAGCTTGACTCCACACAGCACCCCAAAAAAACTGTCATCAATGGAAAAATTGTAGAAAAACTCTAAGCTTCGTGACAGACCTAACATCTTGGCACCTAGCAACACGCCTCACCCTAAAAGCCTCCAGATGCATTTCACATTGGGAAATGGCACAGAAACATCTTCATCAATGATATTATACACCAACAAAACTATCCTGTTCTTGTCCTCCCACGCATCCGCTAAGTGGAACTGCGGAGAAGCAGGATTTATAATACACATCTGGTGGTCCTGCCCCTGGCTCCTTGCCTTTTGGCAGTCTGTTCAAGCCCTCATCATTAGCCTCACAGGCAATCCTGCAAACCCCCCCCCCCCCCAAAATTTGCACGTCTGGGGATAGAAACGTGGGAGACCCCATATCACATCATCGTCACCCACATTTTAATTACGGCCAGACTCTCAATAACAAGGAACTGGAACAATATCTCCCCCCCCCTTAACAACTAGTCCATCAAATCCTCAACCAACATCTCCAGATGGAACGTATGCTCGCCAAAGCATACTTGACCCTAAATTCCAGAAAGACTGGACCCCCTGGTTCACCTAGTCCAACCTGGACTCTACCTCCTTACACCATTAGCTATGCTACTAGATTACTAAACCCAACCATACTTGCCTCGTTGAAAAGATATCCCTCTCTTTGCCTCCTTGACTTACTTTCAAAATTACCCAATACCTTGTTGAACCCCCCCCCCCCCACCTGGAACAGAATCCTGGACTACAATGTATAGTTTCATGATCTTGTTTTGATGCGTTTATATTTACTGTTTCTTTGCTTATCCTCTTTGTATTAGGTCACCACTGCCTTACGATACACTTGTACGTAAAGATTTGCAAACCTTCAATAAAACCTTGAAAGTGAAAAAAAAAAATAGCAAGCATGTCAAGCCATAAAATTGTGTATGTCCGTGAAATCGCAAAAAAATATGGTACCCAAAATTCTCCTTAGCAACACTTTCAAAGCCTTTTCAGTTTACAGTTGATTATAAATGATGAGTGAATTATTGCTTTCATTCCATTAAAAATGATACCTCACATATGTGACACAATTGATGTTACATACTGTACATGTGCTCGCTCTGTCTTGCACTTTTTATCTGGGGTGTGTGGTAGTGAAAGGGGTGTTCTAGCTGTTTAAAAATTACTTATACTGATTTTTTTTTTTTTTTTTTTTTTTTTACACATTTATTTTTTTTTCTTACTTTGCTATCGCAAGCCCCCATGTGACAGCATGGGCAGGAGACAGGTACTCTTTATGGAGGGGCTTTTTTAGACCTTCAATGTCTCCCCTGCCCACCAATGCAGCTATTCCAGCACAGATAATACACGTTGCATCATTAGTCACAGGAGGGATCAGGGAACAGATGTTCCCCATGGTCCTCTTGCTCTCACTAGGGATGCTGTTTCCCACAGTCTTTGGCTCCTCAGAAGAAAGGGAGAGCTCGGGAACTACAGTGGGTGTCACCAGCAGGAGGAAGGGCACACTTTGTAAGCCCTACAAAAGTGATCTTTAACCACTTGTCAACATGTAGTTTATAAATGTATCTTGGTGAACAAGTGATTAAGCTATAACAAAAAAAAGCGCATGAATAGAGAATATCCTTCTTTGTGAAATCGACCATATATGTACCTTAAAGTGGATGTAAACCCGATAAAAAAAAAAAAATTTGATGTCATAATGTAGAGTATAAGATTTCCTATCATTTGAGCCCAGTCTTGCCACACAGAGTTAATCCAGCTCTGAGCAATCCTCTTATTGTTCAGTGAGATAAATCTTGACAAACAGAGAAAAACTTTGTCAAATCCTCCCCCTTGCTGTGAGTGACAGGTGATTTACATATCGTGCACTAGCCTAAGACATGCATTGTTTTTTAATTCCCACCCCCACTCCTTTCTTCAGCAGCTCTGCGAGGATTGGCTGTTCCACACCTCAGCATGATTTGGCATGCTGAAGTCATGTGGTTACTTTCCTGTCTTTTCACTGGATGTTAGAGATCATAGCAGAAGTTCAGTGTTAGAAATACACAGGAGAAAATGCATATTGACAAGGGGAGTGTAGAGGTGGGCGGGGAGTCTACTGACATCACAACTCCACCCACCGAGCTCCAGACAACAGACCCACCCACAGAATCTGCAGTTTTTCGGCTTTCATAACAGACAGAGGGGAGACATTTGACAGGTAAAGATACATGCAGGAGGCATGTATATCCTTATAGATAACCCCTATAGCAGTAGTTTAGAAAGGATGACATTGGGTTTACATCCACTTTAATTCACCAAATGCCACTGCCTGCCCAAGAACAAGCTCAGCATTTTACAAGCTGTACACACTGACCTTTGACATTAAATTCTGATCTCCTTTGGAATGCCTACATTCCTTGAAAACCAAGGATTTCAGTAGTGATGGTTTAAAAAAAAAAAAAAAAAAAAACACACAACATGTTTCAGAAAACATAATCCACAGCTACAAATATCAAAAGAGAATTCCAAGACTTCAGGCTATACACATTAATCCATTACATAAACAGTAGGCACAGATCAAAATTTTAACACAAAATAAGAATTCTTGTTTTAAAAAAAAAGTGACAGTTAAGTAATTCCTATTAGATTTGAAAATGACAGTTACAAATACAGCTTTGAAATCGTGCGACTTCATCTCAACTCAAGTCGCATTTCAGTCCAACTTCGCCCCAGCTTGAAAGACATCTGTAGATGACATTTGGGTAAAGCTTTGTGAATTAAAGTGGAACTTTACCTAAAAATAAAAAATGATAACAGGCAGGATCTTTGATGCAGAAGAGACACATACTCTTCTACATTAATCACTTCCCAACTGACGTAAGCATATAAAGTGAGAGAAAAAAGTATTTAATCCCCTGCTGATTTTGTATGTTTGCCCACTGACAAAGAAATGATTAGTCTATAATTTTAATAGCAGGTATTTTTTAACAGCGAGAGACAGAATAACAGCAAAAAAAAATCCAAAAAAATGCATTTAAAAAAAGTTATAAATTGATTTGCATTTTAATGAGTGAAATAAGTATTTGACCTCTTTACAAAACATGACTTAGAACTTGGTGGCAAAACCCTTGCTGGCAATCACAGAGGTTAGACATTTCTTGCAGTTGGCCACCAGGTTTGCACACATCTCAGGAGGGATTTTGTCCCACTCCTCATTGCAGATCCTCTCCAAGTCATTAATGTTTCGAGGCTGACATTTGGTAACTCGAATCCCTTCAGCTCCCTCCACATATTTTCTATGGGATTAAAGTCTAGAGACTGGCTAGGCGACTCCAGGATCCTAATGTGCTTCTTATTGAGCCACTCCCTTGTTGCCTTGGCCATGTGTTTGGGTCATTGTCATGCTGGAATACACGTCCACAACTTATTTTAAGAACCCTGGCTGAGGGAAAGAGATTCTCGCCCACGATTTGACGGTACATGGCCCTGTCCATCGTCCCTTTAATGTGGTGAAGTTGTCCATGTTCTCGAAGCAGAAAAACACCCCCAAAAGCATAAGGTTTCCACCTCCATGTTTGACAGTGGGGATGGTGTTCTTGGGGTCATAGACAGCATTCCTCCTCCTCCAAACACATCGAGTTGAGCTGAGCTTGATTTTGGTCTCATCTGACCACAACACTTTCACCCAGTTCTCCTCTGAATCATTCAGATGTTCATTAGCAAACTCCAGACAGGCCTGTACATGTGCTTTCTTGAACAGGGGGACCTTGTGAGCACTGCAGGATTTCAGCCCTTCAAAGGGTAGTGTGTCACCAATTGTTTTCTTGTTTACTATGGTCCCAGCTGCCTTGAGATCATTTACCAGATTCTCCTGTGTAGTTCTGGGCCGATTCCTCACCGTTCTCATGATCAATGAAACTCTACGCCTAGAGATCCTGCATTGCCCCAGACAGAGAGAGATTGACAGTTATTTTGTGTTTCTTCCATTTGCGAATAATCACACCAACTGTTGTCACCCTCTCACGAAGCTGCTTGACGGTGGTCTTGTAGCCCATACCAGATTCGTGTAGGTCTACAATCTTGTCCTTGACATCCTTGGACAGCTATTTGGTCTTGGTTATGGTGAAGTGATTGGAATCGGATTGATTGATCGCTTCTGTGGACACGTCTTTTATACAGGTAACAAGCTGAGATTAGAAGCACTCCCTTTAAGAGAGTGCTCCTAATCTCAGCTTGTTGCCTGTATAGAAGGCACCTGGAAGCCAGAAATCTTGCTGACTGATAGGGGATCAAATACTTACTGTATTTATTGGCGTATAACACGCACAGGCGTATAGCACGCACCTTCATTTTAAGAGGTACGTTTCAGAAAAAAATTTTTTTCAAATAAACAACTTTGAATTAAAATAAGGGTCAGTGCCCATCTGCAGCCTCCTCATCTCCCATCAATGCAGCCTGATCAATGCCCATCTGCAGCTTCAATGCAGCCTGATCAATGCCCATCAATCCAGCCCGATTAATTGCCATTTTTAGCCTCACTGCTAATCTTCAGCCTCACCATCTCTCATCAATGCAGCCTGAACATTACAGGAAATCAGAGGAGAGGAAGGAGGGGGACGAGCACCGCCGGAATTCACAGAGCTGTCAACTGTTTATTCGTCTATCACTTGGTTCACAGTCGGTGGTCACACACACAGTCTCTTCTCTGCCATCGGCACTGGACCAGCTCCTGTGATAGACAGAACACTGGTCCAATGCCGGTGGCGGAGGCGGGACTGGGTGTCTGACATGAGAGCTGAGTGAGAGCTGAGTAACAGGAGATTACAGCTCGGTGAATTCCGATGGCACTCGTCCCCTTCCTTCCCCTAAGAGGTACACTATCGGCATATAACACGCACCCGTGATTATTCCCCTATTTTCAGGAGGAAAAAGTGCATGTTATATGCCGATAAAATACGGTATTTCACTCATTAAAGTGAAAATCAATTTATAACTGTCAATTAAATAAATTTTAATTGTCAAATCAATTTTTGAAATGGGTTTTTCTGGATATTTTTGTTGTCATTCTATCTTTCACTGTTAAAACAAACCTATCAATTAAAATTATATTATCATTTCTATGTCAGTGGGCAAATGTACAAAATCAGCAGGGGGTCAAATACTTTTTTCCCTCACTGCATGTATCCTCAGAAACTGGTGCTGATATTTGAACGATGGCTGCAGCTGATCATCCAGATACTATTCTTTTACTCCAGCGATGGACTTTTTTGTATAAGTGATCCTATAAAAAGGCACTCAATTACTTTTACAAGCTCTGGAAGGCCCTACATTAGGGTAAAAAATGTCCTTCTAGTTGTCTTACCCACAGGCTCAGAGAGAGCAGCAGGAGCCATTAAAATCTTGTGAGGAGGTGGGGGCCACCACATTGAGTGTGTCAATGAACATAGCCAGGCTCAGGAGCAAGCCTGCACTTGCACCCCCATAAGAACCGACATCCTGTGCCAAAGAGCGGAGAAGGAGGAGCAAAGAGGACCCCAGAAGAGGAGGTTTGGGGCCACTATCTGCAATACCACTGCACAGAGCAGATAAATATACCATGTTTATTATTTCATACCGGCCATTCAAATAAGTAGGGAATCCATGAACAGGTTCCCTGCTGAATCAGAGCAGAACAAAATGGATGTAATTTTTGAGTCATACTTGTCCATTTTGTTCTCCATCTTGGACGAATTAAACCCATTGATTTAATGGTTTCCCAAAAGTTATATTCGAGGCATGCTATGAATAATAACTCTCAACCCAACTGTCAAGCCATCAAATGGCTGGTATAGTAACTGATCACATGTGCTGCACCATGGTAACTGCAGATTAAACTATGGCAGCTTCCTTGGCTGTAAAGAACAGGATGGATTAATTCTGCTTTAACAGACTTTTGTATTGGGATCTGGTCTGTCACATTTGGGTCCAAAAATGGATGGACTAGATGAACTTGGAGGTAAACACACACCTGTCCATTAACATCTGCCTGCCCAAAGACCTAACACTGAGCTTCGGTTCAGACACACCTTAAAATTAGGCAGAACATTTTTGAAAATTGTTCCGAGTTCCAAATTCTGAGTTTGGAATTCCAAGTTATAAATTCCAAATTCCGTGTTCGGAATTCCACGTTCCAAATTTAGAAGTCTCAAATTCCCAAGTTCCGAGCTCCCAAATTCTGAGTTCCCAAATTCCAAATTCAGAAATTCAGAGTTCCAAACTCCCAAATTCCGTTTTCCGAGTTCCAAATTCTGAGTTCCAAATTAAACCCATTGATTTAATGGTTTCCCAAAAGTTATATTCAAGGCATGCCATGAATAACAACTCTCAACCCAACTGTTAAGCCATCAAATGGCTGGTATAGTAACTGATCACATGTGTGCACCATGGCAACTGCAGATTAAACAATGCTATGATGGCAGCTTCCTTGGCTGTAAAGAACAAGAGGAATTCTGCTATAACAGACTTATGTTATAGGCTCTGGTCTGTTACATTTGGGTCCAACAATGGATGGACTAGATGGACTTGGAGGTAAACACACACGTCTGTTAACATCTGCCTGCCCAAAGACCTAACACTGAGCTTCAGTTCAGACACACCTTAAATTATGAGTTCCGAGTTCCAAATTCAGAGTTTGGAATTCCAAGTTATAAATTCCAAATTTCAAGATCCGAGTTCTGAATTGCAAGTTCTAAAATTCCGAGTTCCAAATTCCATAGTTGGTAAGGTTGAAAAAAGTCTATCAAGTCCAACCTGTGTGTGTGCGCTTTTATGTCAGTATTACATTGTATATTCCTGTATGTTGTGGACGTTTAGGTGAGTATCGAATCATTTTTTGAAATTATCGATGCTCCCTGCCGAAACCGCTGCTTGTGGAAGAGAATCCCACATCCTTACGGCTTACAGTGAAGAACCCTCTACGCAGTTTAAGGTTAAACCGCTTTTCTTCTAATTTTAGTGAATGGCTGCAAGTCTTTTTAAATGCCCTATCACGGAAAAGTTTTATCCCTATTGTGGGGTCACCAGTACAGTATGTGTACATTGAAAACATATCCCCTCTCAAGCGTCTCTTCTCTAGAGAGAATAAGTTCAGTGCTAGTAATCTTTCCTCATAACCAAGATCCTTCAGTCCCTTTATTAGCTTTGTTGCCCTTCTCTGGACTCTCTCCAGTTCTAGCACATCCTTCCCGAGGACTGGAGCCCAGAATTGGACGGCATACTCCAGAGTCTTGTAGAGTGGGAGAATTATTGTTTTATCTCTGGAGTTAATTCCCTTTTGCATGCCAATATTCTATCGCCTTTGCTTGCAACAGCTTGGCATTGCATGCCATTGCTGAGCCTATCATCTACTAGGACCCCCAGGTCATTTTCCATCCTAGATTCCCCCAGGAGGTTCTCCCCCTAGTGAGTAGATTGCATTTGCGTTTTTGCCACCCAAATGCATTATTTTACATTTTTCTATATTAAACCTCATTTGCTATGTAGTTGCTCACCCCATTCATTTGTTCAGATCTTCTTGCAAGGTTTCCACATAAGTATCCAAAGCTATTGCCCTGCTTAACGCAGTATCATCCGCAAATACGGAGATTGAGCATTTTATCCCATCCTCCAGATCATTTATGAATAAGGTAAATAGGATTGGTCCCAGGACAGAACCCTGGGGGACCCCTGTGACGGGATTCACTTTGGGGGGGGGGGGGGGGGGGCATGGAACCCAGAATCCCTTGGAGAGGGTGGGAAACCCATGTTTCAGCTCCCCATGCACCTCCTATGTCTAAGTCAACCTGTGTATTAGGGGCACAGGGTGACTGAGAAAATGGACAGCTATTTAATGGACACCGAGAATGTGGTTTGGATTACTTAAAATGGAACTGTAATATTTATCAAAAACATCCCTCAAGAAATCGACGATACAATAATTCTACTGTATCAGAATGATGGAACATTGTAAGAGTTTTGTAGACTGTTGCCATGCAGTCTGCAATCCCTGATTAATCAAAGCATAACTTGGATGGGGATTCCATGGTCTACAATGTAGGAGACAGACCGTATGCTAATTCTGGGACCTTCTGCTATTGTGAGAAGGTGTCCTGTGTTTATATTTATGATAATGTGTGTTGTGTCTTCTGAGCTAAAAGACAGCAAGGCTGACCTGGAAGGTCATACCTCTGAGTCACCTAGACTGGGTAAATGACTAGTTAATTAGCTCATGTTGGGTGGCGTGGTCATGGACATGGCCGTGTAGAGACGTGCTATCGCTGAGCTCCCGGCCGTCTCTCGCCCTTCCTGGCATCTTTTGATCACCTAAACACAGAATGCTATCTGCTAAGAAGCGGGCTAACAAGAGGAACAAGAAGAAAGCCAGCCCGGTCACCAATACCCCTGTTGCCGGTGTTTTTCAGAGACTATTTGGGAGATCGCGGTCTGGCTCCCCGGATCTCAAGATGGCAGGCCCTCGTGACTCTCTGTCACAGACCCCAGACCTCATGGTGGATCCGGAATCGTCGGAGGGCTCCAGAAGCCTAATAATTTACTCTAGCTCCCCATGAATTCTCGCCGGGACCCCAGGAAACACTGCACCCCTGCCGGTTACTTACAGGGGAGATGCGGAGCTAAGAGCCATCTTACAGGCCCTATCGACGCGGGCGGATATAGAGGCTTTAGTAGGGAGAGTGGAGGCCGCACACAGAAGAGAGATCCGGGCGGTCAAGCAGGATGTTCAAGCTTTATCTTCATGCCTCACAATGGGTGAATCTTCCTTGGCGTCCCTTGAACAGAGAGTTACATCGATAGAATCCCGACAACGAGACCAATCCAGTGCAGCTGTGGATATTCAACTACGCCTGGAGGAAATGGAGGACCGGAGCCGTAGGAACAACCTGCGGCTCCGGGGCCTCCCAAAAGCAACAGGCCCATTGGATCTACTAGCCACGGACACGGACATTTTCAAACGGGTGGCGGGCGATCATCTCCCTGAGCGTGTGGAGGTTGATCGGGTCCACAGAGCTTTGGGCCCCCGTCCATCTGACCCTACCAGACCGCGAGATGTAATTTGTCGGCTACATCATTATATCCACAAGGAAGCCATAGCCCGCGGGGCCTGGGAGTCAGGAGATGTGGAATTCGATGGGGCAACTGTTAAGATCCTGCCCGATATCTCCAGGCTGACACTTCACCGTCGTTCTCTTTTGAAACCCCTGTTGGACCTAGCCAGACGCTGCAACGCCACTTACCGATGGGGCTTCCCTCTGTCGGTCACCTTCCTCAAGGACCAGAAATCCTTCCTCCTACGGTCCCCGGATTCCCTACCAGCTCTCTTCGATTTCCTTGGATCGGACCTGACCACCATCCCCAATTGGCTACATTATCTTCCCTGTGCTCCGGGACGTCTAAGCGCATTGAGGGGACAGGCTCCACAACCACAGAGGCCGCAGAGAAATGGACGACGCTCCCGCTCTCTATCCCAAGATGAACATCGGGAATCGTGAGTAATAGTGCCACTGTCCCTTACATTTCTGATGAGACTTCCATACCTGTTTTGACCAAAACTCACCCCTACCAGCTCCCACTTTAATGAAACCCAGACGGCTACATTAGACTTTGACACCCATTCACGTTTCACAGGCTACCATCGGAGTTCTCCACCACAGCTACTACATGTCCCAGTTTTGCTGCCCACATACAATTATCCCACCCCATTCTTCCGATCACATTACTCTGGGGCTTATTATGAGCAGGAATTATACGTTACAGTGACTTATCTGGATCCGACAAAAATACCTCCATCTTATTGGCAGACAACCTCCTTATGCTACAGCTGAATAACCACCAGGGGCTTTGGGATAAGACATGGAACAGTGTTTACTTCTTATTCTTGGAGGATATTCCCCCTCCCCTCAGGAACAGAAACCGTATGGGAGCCACCGCAGGGAACGATTCATGCTGGGGATCATCATTAATATTACCCCTCAGAGTAACAGTGGTTATCCCGGGGCTCCTGTTGTGACAGACCCTCAGGATTGCTGCGGAGGAACAGGATGAGAAGACCGGCTGGTATTGTGCTATGTGCAAGGGACTAGGTTTTTCCTGTTATTTAAATTTACTCCCTGTCATGGCATGCTTGATTAGAGACCTCTAGATGACAAGCCAATCTTTTATGACAAGCTTCGGTAGCATGAGCTGATACGCTCTGGGAAGTAGGTATTGCTATTAGCCTATGTTGGGAGTGGAGTTTGAGTTAATGATATGTTATCTGAAGTGTATGGATTCATCATTTGGCTACATATCTCCGGATGACTACTGGTGAGCGCGAAGCGCAGAGATGAGTAACCAGCGGAGATCGTTTTGCAAAATGTATTCGTTGCTGACCTCTGTTACCATTTTAGTTATCACTTTGCATTCTGTGTTTTATTGTTAATTTTCTTTCTTTTACTGTTGGTGTGTTGCCGGGATGGGTGGGAGACCTGGATTCTCACTTACAGGTTACAGGTTACTGACCACCCACACCCCACATAGGCCATTGTATACATCCAGGGCTCCGGTTTTGTATACATAATAAGTTGATAAAACTTACCCATTTAGTTGATACCAGGTCGAACTTCTCCGACTTGAAGTCCTCACTTTACTTCTCCCCCCTCCCCCCCATCTCTCTCCTCTTCCTGATTTTTCCGTTCCCTTACTCCCACTTTTTGTGACCCACAACCCCCCCCCTTTTTTCTCATCTTTGACTGTACTCTTTTCTTATTCCTGAGACATGGCGGTAGATTCTCTTAAAGTAACATCTCTTAATGCTAGAGGCCTAAACACGCCTGAGAAGAGACGTATGTTACTTCATGACCTCAAAAAATCACATACTGATGTTGCCTTCATTCAGGAGACACACTTTAAAACGGATAAATCACCGATATTGCAGAATAGAGCTTTTTCCTGAGCCTATCATTCAACTAACTTCCACTCCAAGTCCAAGGGGCCTCTATTTTGATCTCCAGCAGACTGCCGTGGCAATTTCAGGAGATGTTGGTAGACCCTGAGGGGCGATACGTATTCCTTAAGGGCCTAATAGGGGGGATACAATTCACGTTGGCCACACTTTATGCTCCTAACGAACACCAGGATAAATTTCTGAGACACTTAATAGACAAGCTCATGACATATAAGCAGGGTCAACTGATTCTAGGGGGTGATCTTAATGTCCCTCTGATTCCCTCAGTGGACACGTCTTCAGGTAACTCCTCCTCATCCCCATCTTCCAGAAAACGTATAACGCAGGCTCTCCACGGTGCGCAGTTGACAGTCGTATGGCGTCTCCAGCACTCAGGGGAAAGGGATTATTCGTTCTTCTCTCCCCCGCACAAGGTCTACTCTAGGATCGACATGTTTTTGGTACCCCATGACCAATTGCACCTTGTGAGCTCCTCATCAATAGGTCTGATTACATGGTCAGACCATGCTCCTGTCTCTATCACATACAAACTCACGGAGAAACCCTCGCCCAGATCCCTATTCTGGCGTCTGAACGAGAGTCTTCTGCAAATCCCTGAGGTGCTGGAGGACGTAACTAAAGAACTAGATCTCTATTTCAGAGAAAACGACATACAGGGATGCGACCCTGGAATTCTATGGGAGGCTCACAAGTGTGTCCTTCGGGGGGTCCTCATCAAACATGGGGCGACTATAAAAAGAAAAAGAAACGAACAACTCACTAAACTACTCTCCACATTAGCCTCAGTAGAAATACAACATAAGCAGACACCCACTCAAGACCTTGAGACACAGCTGATGACACTGCGCACACAAATCACGGACTTATTACAGTACAAGGCAAAGGCAGCCTTACAGTATTGCCGTAAAATGTCATATGAGTCAGGAAATAAGTGCGGAAAACTATTAGCCAGATCCGTAAAAGAAGTCAGATCAGCTGCTTATATCCCACAGATCATTTGCCCTAACGGCCAAAGAGCCACCACCCCGACACAAATCTCTAAGGGTTTTGGGGACTTCTTCTCTGACTTATATAATCTTCCTGACTCATCTCCTGCCCAGACAGATATAACTAAATATGTTTCAGATTCGAAACTCCCATCCCTACCAGCTGAAACCAAGGCAATTTTAGATGAACCAATAACTTTGGAAGAGTTACAGGTAGCAGTAAGCTCCATGAAAATAGGCAAAGCCCCAGGACCAGATGGTTACACGGTCCAATATTACAAAGCCTTTCTTCCCATTTTAGACCCACGGTTGGTTGCTTTTTTCAATGCATTGGGGGCAGAAGCTAGCTTCCCGAGAGAGCTTAAAAGCCCATATATCCTTGATCTACAAAGAGGGGAAAGACCCAGGGGTTTGTGGTAGCTACAGACCTATTTCTCTTTTAAACTTGGATCTAAAGTTATTCTCGAAGATTATTGCCACTAGATTAGCACAACATCTCCAACACCTTATCCACCTTGACCAGGTCGGTTTTATCCCCACCAGAGAGGCGAGGGACAACACCATTAAGACCCTCAACCTTCTACATGTAGCAAACGCCAATAAGACCCCCTGCGTATTCGTGAATACCGACGCCGAAAAGGCCTTTGACAGGGTTAATTGGAACTATATGTTCTCAGTTCTCCGTCATATTGGCCTAGGGGATAAGATGCTGAAATGGATATACAGCATCTATTCCAATCCTTCAGCCCAAGTAAAAGTAAACGGTGTACTATCAAATCCCTTCGCCACTACTAATGGTACTGGGCAAGGTTGCCCCCTATCCCCTCTACTTTTTGCCCTCTCCCTAGAACCGTTCCTTTGCAGAAACAACCCAGACATATCTGGGCTTCAGATAGGAGATTCCCAATGTAAAATTTCGGCGTATGCCGATGACCTTCTATTCTCCCTCACTAATCCCAGAATATCTCTACCAAATCTTATGCGAGAATTTAAAATATATGGAGCCATCTCTCATGTAAAAATTAACTTCTCCAAATCGGAAGCGATGGGCATCGCTGTACCACCTAGAGCATTACTAGAACTGCAATCTAATTTTAACTTCAAGTGGACTAACACAGCCCTAACATACCTAGGTACGAAAATCCCCTCTGACTTAACACACACATTTGATCTAAATTTTCCGCCCCTGCTGACAAACACCCGGATCCTATTAGAAAAATGGAACACAGGTTTTCACTCCTGGTTCGGGAGATGTAATATCCTGAAAATGTGTATACTCCCTAAATTTATCTACCTCATTCAGGCACTACCTGTTCATATACCACCTTCTTTTTTCAAACAGGCCCAATCCCTTTTCACAAGATTTGTGTGGGCACACAAAAAACCCTGACTACGACGTTCACAATTGATGCTTCCCAAAAGTGAGGGGGGACTAGCTTTACCTGACATTCGACAGTACTACCTGGCCTCACATCTGGGGCGTATTCTCGACTGGCGGAGGAATGGCGAGTCCAAACTCTGGGTTCAACTTGAACAATCCCAAACCCTCATACCTCTGAAAAGTGCATTGTGGTGCTATGATGACCTTCCCCCTAGAATGAGGTTGCACCCCTTAATTGGCACCACCTTGAGACATAGCCACCAAATCGCCATACAGGCTTCCCTTACATCTAAAAACTCCTCTTTGTTCCCTATTCTGGGCCGCCCAAACTTTACCCCTGGTTTACAGACAACGGACTACTCCACCCTAAGAGACACGGGCAGAGACCATGTAGCCAAATTCTCCACTGGAGAAACCTGGCCATCCATATCTGAACCAACTAATCCAACGGGAGACTACCAACTTACCTTTTGGACGGCAGCTCAGTTGCATCACTTCCTTCACTCCCTTCCAAGACCACAAGCATTTTCCCAACAGCAAACGCCGTTTGAGGATCTCTGTACAGGAGAGGGCCCATTAGCCCACATTCTGTCCCAAACATATTCACTAGTAAACTCGCCAAAAGAACAAACACCTCTACTCAGTTTGACCAGATGGGAGAGGGACCTAAACTGTACGTTTTCTGCTGCACAACGGCAACGCATAATCACACTAGCTCTCAAATCTTCGTCTTGCACTAGGATACAGGAAACTAACTTCAAGCTATTTAGCAGTTGGTACCTGACCCCTTCCAGGTTGTGAAGATGCTTTCCATCTTCCTCGAATCGGTGCTGGCGCTGTGACGAGGAGGAGGGAACCCTGATTCATATTTTCTGGGCCTGCTCTAAGTTGCGGGACTTTTGGGGAGAGGTCAGGCGCATAACGCAAAAGTGCACAGAATATAATATCCCTGATGAGGCCGCGTTCTTCCTCCTACATCTTTCCTCCATTCCCATCAAAAGATATAAGAAGTCCTTCACACGTCATTTGCTCAACACAGCAAAGGCGTGTATCCCACTCTGCTGGAAACAACCTCTCCCCCCTGCCATTTCGTTATGGCTACGGAGGGTAGAGGAAATAAAGAAAATGGAAGACCTAATTCTCACAGCACAACATAAACAAGAAATACATAAAAAGACCTGGGACATCTGGAACGCCTTTATCTGCTCCGAAGAAGGCCAGCGCTTACTTGGGTCATGATTACATCTTCACAATTATAAGGATCACACTGTATAAGAGGAATATGGATCTAGATGCCGCCATGTCTCTATCTTTGTCTTTTATTTTTCTCTTTCACTCCTCTCTCAATTCCCTCTTCTCCCCCCCCCCCCCCCTTTTTTTTTTTTTTTATGTCCCTTCTCTCTATCCTTACCCCTCTACTTGTCCAGGGAATTTAATTCCCATTTTCTAAAGAAAAGTTGAAAAAGTAGGTGGGGGACACCCTGATGCTGTAGAACTTAACACAAGATATTTTGCATTAATAATGTGTCACATCAAAGATATTCACATGCTTCAAAGGTTCATGCTCACATGTACATTGTATATTATATTGAGTTTATGTGACCTCTGTATAGCAAGTGTAACAAAATACCAGTACTCATATATATTTGTATTGCGGGGCCCTCACCCCTGTTTAGAGTTGAATAAAGTTTATATTTGAAAAAAAAAAATTAGCTCATGTTAATTTATGCTTCTGGTTACAGTTGTATTGTTAGGATAATATGATCAGGAGGGATGAACCTCCTTCTGAATTGTATACAAGACTGTATTCTTGCTCTAGTAAACAGTTCCATGTTCAGTTTGTAACCAAGCTAGTCTCATCTGGCTCTTGGTTACAATATATGGCTGTAATATTTGATATCTGAGGATCCAGATTGGAGGAAGCAGTGTACTGATGAAAGCACTCAAGTGGAGTGCAACAGGGATCTGTTAAATTGGTGGCAAGCAGTGGGATGCTTCCTGCAGTCTGGGACATCCGAACCTACACCTAGATACAAGGTCTGGATGGCAGGAGTGGAGAGGTACAGATACCAGCCACCACGGAAGAGGAATTTGGAAGGAGGTTGCGAGAGATGCAGATACAGCACAGGGGGCCAGTATCAGAGCACGCCGTTTGGTGTCTATTGCTATCCTCCCATTGGAGAAGATACCCCTTCACTATTTATCTTATGGACTCTCATTATTTGCTGTTCCATATTTCACTATAGACACTTTGATCACATATTGTTGTCTTTTCACATTTCAATGCCGATGTATTTATTTTTCAATTGTTTCACATGTTTATTGAGTACATGTTAGACACGGTGATGTTTACTCACATTCCTTTATCTAGCATATGTTAGACATTCCTAGAGCTGCACTTTATGTGTTTTAAATTTTTAGTTGACTTGGTTTGTTTGTGTGTCATCTGCTTTTGTTTTTATTTTTTTGTTTTGGGTTAAGCGCAGCATTTTTCCACTTTGTACACATGAACTGCATATAAGACTGTATTCTTGTTCAAATAAACTGTTCCATGTTCAGTTTGTAACTAAGCTAGTCTTGTCTGGTTCTTGGTTACAAAATATGGCTGTAATATTCGATATCTGAGGACCCAGATTGGAGGAAGCAGTGTACTGACGGAAGCACTCAAGAACAGTGCGACTGGGATCCATTACAACCCCACTCTCCACAACAGACCATTCTGAGTACTCACCATTTATCACTACCCGCTGAACTCGCCCCTTGTAGCCAGTTTTCAATCCATGTACTCAACCTTTGGTCTATGCCGACAGACCAGACCTTCGTTTGTATAGTAAACGTTTATGGGGAACTGTATCAAATGCCTTTGCAAAATCCAGATACACCATGTGTACGGACCTGTTAGGGCTGGCTCAGCCCTTCCTTCTCTGAGCTGGCCGCTCAGCTGTCGGCTAATTGCCAGCTCTCATCTCTCTCCACAGTTAACCAGCTGTTGTGGATCTGCTCGTCAATCCCGCCTACTTAAAGATCTCAAGCTCACGTCATTCCTGTCTTCGCCTTGGTCACATCACAAGAAACCATCTCCTGCGTTCTTGTTTAAAGACTGGCTTTGCTGACATCCCTTCTGGCTCCTTATCCTGCTTGCTCTTCCTCTACTTGGATCCCTGACTTCTGGCTTGGCTGATTACCCGATCCGGTTACTGGACTCTGGCTATGCTTTGACTACGCTCACTCTATTTACTTTTTTATTTTTATTAATAAACAAGTGTGATTTTACTGTACTTTACTGTCTCGGTCTGGGTTCATGGTTTTTGACAGGGCGTTCCTTTATCTAGATGGCAGCTCATGTCTTCATAGAAGGTTAATAGATTGGTTTGGCAAGAACAAGTTTTCATAAATCCATGCTGATTTTTGCTGATACTGTTTTCATTACTAAAATCTTGTATATAGTCCCTTATAATCCCCTTCAAGAGCTTGTAAACTATTGACGTTAGGCTAACTGGTCTGTTGTTCCCAGGGATATATCTTGGTCCTTTTTTTAAATATTGGTGCTACATTGGCTTTTCTTCAATCAGCTGGTACCATTCCAGTCAGTAGATTGTTCATAAAAATTAGGAACAATGGTCTGGCAATTACTTGACTGAGTTCCTTAAGGACCCTCGGGTGCAAGCCATCTGGTCCCGGTAACTTATTTATGTTATGTTTTTCAAGTGTATTCCTATTTCTATCCTCTGTTATGAGGGTGATTCCTGTGACATGTCAAGAGGATAAACCTTGCAGTTTTGGTTACTGAAGCCCCCCTTTCCCTCGTGAAGACTGAGGAGAAGAATACATTCAAAACCTTCGCCATATCTCCATCCTTTGTGAACAGATTCCCTTCATCATTCTTTATGGGGCCCATATGACCCTCCCTCTTTTACTATTAATGTACTTAAAGAATTTCTTGGGATTTTTTTTTACTCTCCTCCGCTATGTGGCTTTTGTGTTCTATCTTAGCTGCCCTGATTGCATCCTTACATTTCTTATTGCATTCTTTGTACAGTTGGAATGCTGATGATGAACCCTCAGCCTTGTATTTTTTGAAGGTCTTCTCCTTTGCTTTTTATATGCATTTGTACATTGGAGTTAAGCCACCCAGGGCTTTCTATTAGCTCTTTTAAATGTATCACCATTTTGGTGCCACTCCTATGTTCGTAGGAATGAACACCATAATTTTTATATAATGCAATACATAGACTTAATTCACCAAAAGATGGCAGAGCGCTACTCAGACAACAGGGATAGACTGGTGCGACCCCTTGGGAAGTCACATAGTTAGTTACAAGGCATTGTTGGAGCACCCTCGTTTGAATTATGCTTAGTTTAAGCTTATTACTTAATTTCGGATAGAGGGCACTCTCCCCAGCACCGATGGATAAATCAAGCTGGAACCGTTAACCCACGACTCCCTGCCTCAATAGCACATTTCAAAGGAACCATGCCTGCTGTTAAACCAATATATACTTGAATTTCTTTTATTTTTTGTGCGTGATAAATACTAACAGAAACAGATAACTGTCATACTCTATTGTTGAATTCTATGTATAATCTGCACTCCCTAAATAAAGTTATAAAAAAAAAAAAAAATGTATTACCCATTGGGATGCACTGGCTAATACCCTTATTTAATATGCTCTTAAAGCATACCCATTTTTCCTCCATTTTCTTTGTTCCTAGGATTTTATGCCATTTGATATCTTCAATTTCCAAGTTCCAAATTCCAAAATCAGAGTTCCATGTTCCAGGATCCAAATTCCTAAGTCCATGTACCGAGTTCCAACTTCCAAGTTCCAACTTCCAGATTGCGTGTTCCGAGTTCTAAATTCCCAGTTCCAAATTCCAAATCCTGAGCTCTAGATTCCAAGTTTCGGAATTTGAAGTTTTGAATTTCAAATTCCGAGTTACGAAAAGACTCACATGACACCAACACTGTGGTGTGAAGAGGGCACATAGAAAACAGTGGTTTTCTTTGCGTCCTTGCAGAAACATACGCTGGAAAAACTCACTCACATCTCTGCACAAGGTGTTGAACAAGCCCAAAATATTCTGTGCAAATAAAAGCTTAACTTTTTCCCATTAGTTTTTAAGCACATATGGTATGAACAAGGCCTTATACTTTTTAAAGATTGCTCTCATCTTTAGTAAAGTTTGGTTACTCCCAAAAAATAAGCTCAAATAGCAGGCCTCATACACACCTGAGTATTTCATAAATGTTTGCAAAAGTGTGTCACGGTTGTGGTGCATTAATTGTTAATTGAAGCTCAAATGCTGCATGCAGACTTTTTCTACAAGCAATAAGCGCGTCAAAAAGGTCCGGTTAAAAAAAACGCACAAAGCTCAACACAGAAAGCTGAGTGAGGTACTTTGACATGTTTGTCGCACATAGGGCAGTTCACTGAAATGCATAGGTTGCTTAATGTGTGTAGTGTGAAAAAGTGCATAAACACAGCACATTATTTTGAGCATATTCTCACTATGGTGTAAATGCACTCTAATGCCGCGTACACATGAGCGGACTTCTCGTCGGACTGAACGCCGAAGGACTTTTCAACGGAGTTCCGACAAAACTGACTTGCCTACACACAATCCCACCAAAGTCTGATAGTTTCGAACGTGATGACGTACGACCGGACTAGAAAAGGAAGTTCAGTAGCTGCCCTTGCATCGTTTTTGGTCCGTCGGACTAGCATACAGATGAACGTTTTTTTCTATAGGAATCGAGTCCGTCGGAAAGATTTGAAACATATTCTTTCTATGGTCAGTCAGATTTTTCGACAGAAAAGATCCGATGAAGCCCACGCACGATCAGAATGTCCGACGGATTCGTTCCGTCGGACCTTTTCTGCCGGAAAGTGGGCTCGTGCGTACGCGGCATAACTGTACACACAATAGGATTTTCTGACAACAAAATACATGTTTTTTTTTTTTCCCCGACGGATGTTGGCTCAAACTTGTCTTGCATACACACGGTCACACAAAGTTGGTCGGAAATTCCAAACGTCAAGAACTCAGTGACGTACAACACGTACGACGAGCTGAGAAAAATGAAGTTCAATAGCCAGTGCTGCTCTTCTGCTTGATTCCGAGCATGTGTGGAACTTTGTGCGTTGGAATTGTGTACACTCGATCGGAATTTCTGACAACGGATTTTGTTGTCGGAAAATTTGAGAACCAGCTCTCAAATTTTGTGTGACAGAAATTCCGATGGAAAATGTCCGAAGGAGCCTACACATGGTTGGAATTTCCGACAACAAGCTCCTATAAAACATTTTCCATCGGAAAATCCTATCGTGTACGGGGAATTACACACGTGAGAGAAGTCTTCAGACACAGAAACTTTACAGAGTTCAGTGGTTCCCACCTTTCCATGTCTGCCTGAGGTGGAACCAAAATAAGGCAAACTTTCAAAATAAATAAGCAAATGTTAATAAAAAGGTAGCTATAAAAAATCGTTTTTCCTATTTACATGCCACCTCCGTTTTTTTAACATTTTTTTCCCCACTTTCCTGCATCTAAATATGACTGGGCCGTTTAACAGGCACCAGAGTTTGACCAGTGCCCTTTGTAATCTAACAGACTTGCTGAGACACACGGCTTCTCCCCATGTATGCTATATGCCTCCCTTCCTGGACACTCTTGTTTTAGAGCTTCTCAATATATGCTATATGGCTGGCCTCCCTTCCTGAACACTCATATCTGAGGTCAGAGGACATCAGTCTTCTGGTGACCTCTGTCACAAGCAATGGCAGTTTTCATATTGCTATCCCGACGAGTCTGTATTCACATCACTGTGTGGTCACAGTGGAAACAATGTAAAAGTTATAGAGAGTTTACATTAACAACCACATTAACAAAGCAGAAGACCATCTTTCAGTGAGGACAGGCAGAGGACTCCAAAGTATGTAACTCTGAATGAACTGCACTCCATGTCGTATCTATTGCATTGGCTGGCACCCTCTTGTTAGTTAGGAATAGGAGTTGCATAAAGTCTGTGCCACTCTTTGTTATTCTCCCTAATGTCTTGTAATTGACCAGTTCTATACAATGTTCTCTAAGGCTTTTAATGGAGGCAGATCCTTACTGTATGTGTCAAACTCTGTACATACAACAGTACCCTTTGTCAATTATTACTGTATCAGTGTGTGGACACAGTAAAAAAAACAACCCCTCACTTAGCATTTCTAGGGTAAATGCTTGTTACATCTAAAGGAAGATGAAAAGGCTATATTATTTACATTACCCCTACTTCACTACTATCCTTTTCCCCTTGCAGCACTCAGGGCAGGCTGTAGGACAGGGATATGCAATTAGCGGACCTCCAGCTGTTGCAAAACTACAAGTCCCATCATGGCTCTGCTTCTAGGTGTCATGCTTGCGGCTGTCAGAGTCTTGCTATGCCTCATGGGACTTGTAGTTCTTGAAACTTGTATTTTCAACAGCTGGAGCTGTTGCATATCCCTGCTGTAGGAGGTCCTTCAAAGTCACCACATTCAATGCTGGGCTATTAACCCTGCACTATATGTGGAGGAAGCAGAAGTGTGACCATGGTCATAATCATGTTGGAGAGGAGGCTTGATGGGACTGGTCCTACAACTTGGAGGGGACAGCTGGAGCGATGAATGCAGTATTCCATTTTATTCTGCTACCACTAGGCAAAGATGAGCATTTAACTCTTGCAGTGTTTGTGGGGGGGTAGGAGGTGTCCCTATGGGTCCCCAGAGGTGCCAAACATTGTACAAAGGATGAGAGCCCCACAGCCTTGAAACCAGTTCTGTATAAATGTATAAATCTTGGGGAAAGATCAGACGGTATATCCAATGCGTTTCAGGGTCCCACAACTCCCCCTTCATAGGGGCTGTCACTATTCTAATCCTTGCCCAGTATTTTCTCCTATCACCGCCAGTATTTAAGCCCTGATCAAGGGGAGAGTTGTGGGCTCTAGAAACGTGTTGGTTTTACCTCCTAATCTTTTACCTAGAATAATAAACTTATACTGGAATGGTTACAAACTTGTGATAAGCTTGCATCCATCACATGCTTTGTGAAAGGGAGAATTAATAAGTTCCATGAAACAGATATAGTTTGTGGCATGCTGTGACTGTATTGTGTTTTGGAAGCTTTTGGTGGGATGAGACCTCTATGGGTATGGGTATTCAGAACCCACAGGTACAATCTTCATTGAAATGGTCAATTTCTATTGCTGTGGGTGACATGGGTTAAGGACTTTAAAGCGGAGTTCCACCCAAAAGTGGAACTTCCGCTCATCTGATTCCTCCCCCCCTCCGGTGCCACAATTGGCACCTTTCAGGGGGGAGGGGGGGTTCAGATACCTGTCTACTACAGGTATTTGCACCCACTTCCTGGAATAGACTCTCGCGGGAGTCACGCCCCTTCCCGCACCCCCCCGCTGTCTCCTGGGAAACACACAGGTCCCATGAGATAGCAGGGACCACTTAGGACTCGCGCATGCACAGTAGGGAACCGGGAAGTGAAGCCGCAAAGCTTCACTTCCTGATTCCCTCACAGAGAATGGCGGCGGCAGCAGCCGAGAGATTGATCGGCTTCAGCTGCCGACATCGCTGGACTCCAGGACAGGTAAGTGTGCATTTATTTTAAAAGTCAGCAGCTGCAGTATTTGTAGCTGCTGGCTTTTAATCATTTTTTTTTAGGTGGACTCCCTCTTTAAAGAAGAAGTTTGGGATGTATATACACTGAGCAAAATTATAAATGCAACACTTTTGTGTTTGCCCCTATTTATCATGAGCTGAACTTAACCACTTCCCGCCCGCACACGTCATATGACGTCCTGGGCTTTGGGCGGGTATATCTGTAGTTACAGACATCATTCAGATATTGCCAGTTTCAGCCGGCGAAACTCTACACCATAGGAATGATCATAGTGGCCGTTCTGCCGCTTGATCGTTCCTATGGGAGGCGAGAGGGGACTCCCCCCCCCCCCCCCCCGCCGCCCTCCAGAGCTTGTTCCGACTCACCGTTACGATCTGTGAGGCGGAGAGCGGATCCGCCGGCGCCAGATGTAGATCATAGAGATTTCCGGCGGACTAGATGGTCGCCGGAGTCTCTATGATCATCGGAGGCCAGGCGCGATGTTATGACGTCACACCCGGCCTCTCCATTCAAAAAAAAGGCGCCGCTTCAGCTGGGAAGCGGTGATCGTTTTATTTTTTTTTTTTATTTCAGGCTTCCCAGCCTAGTGGTGAGATATGGGGTCTTATTGACCCCATATCTCACTGTTAAGAGCACCTGACATGTCATATTGCTATTACAAGGGATGTTTACATTCCTTGTAATAGGAATAAAAGTGATCAAATTTTTTTTTTTTTTCAAAAAAGTGTCAAAATAAAAAAAAAAAAATATAATTAACAATAAAAGAAAAAATTTTTTAAAGCGCCCCTGTTTCCGTGTGCTCACACGCAGAAGCGAACGCATATGTAAGTCCTGCCCACATATTAAAACGGTGTTCAAACCATACTTGTGAGGTATCACCGCGAACGTTGGAGCAAGAGCAATCATTTTGTCCCTAGACCTCCTCTGTAACTCAAAACATGTAACCAGTAAAAAAATTTCAAGCGTCACCTATGGGGATTTAAAGTACCTAACATTGGCGCCATTCCACGAGCGTGTGCAATTTTGAAGCGTGACATGTTAGGTATCTATTTACTCGGCGTAACTTCATCTTTCACAAAATGCAAAAACATTGGGCTAACTTTACTGTTTTGTTTTTGTTTTTTTAAACACAAAACTGTTTTTTTGCCCAAAAAAACACGTTCGAAAAATTCCTGCGCAAATACTGTGTGAGATAAAAAGTTGCAACAACCGCCATTGTATTCTCTAGGGTCTTTGCTAAAAAAACATATATAATGTTTGGGGTTCTATGTAATTTTCTAGCAAAAAAATTATGATTTTTACATGTAGGAGAGAAATGTCAGAATTGGCCCGGTAGGGAAGTGGTTAAAGATCTATGACTTTTTCTATGTAAACAAAAAGCCTATCTCTCTCAAATATTGTTCACAAATCTCTAAATCTGTCAACGTTGTGGACTGAGTGGTCCATAGTGGCGGTGGGGTTATGGTATGGGATGGCGTATGCTATGGACAACGAACACAGGTGCATTTTATTGATGGCATGTTGAATACACAGAGATACTGTGACGAGATCCTGAGGCCCATTGTTGTGCCATTCATCCACAACCATCACCTGATATTGCAGCATGATAATACACAGGCCCCATGTTGCAATTATCTGTACACAATTCCTGGAAGCTGAAAACATCCCAGTTCGTGCATGGCCAGCATACTCACCAGACATGTCACCCATTGACATGTTGGGAATGCTCTGGATCGGCGTATAGGACAGAGTTTTCCAGTTCCTGCTAATATCCAGCAACTTCACACAGCCATTGAAGAGAAATCGACCAACATTCCACAGGCCACAATTAACAACCTGATCAACTCTATGTGAAGGAGATGTGCTGCACTGTGTGAGGCAAATGGTGGTCACACCAGATACTGTCTGGTTTTTGGACCCCCCAATACAGTAAAGCTGCACGTTTAAGGGTGGCTTTTTATTGCGGCCAGCCTAAGGCACACCTATGCAATAATCATACTGGCTAATCAGCATCTTGATATGCCACACCTGTGAGGTGGATGGATTATCTCGGCAAAGGAGAATTACTCACTAACACAAATTTAGACAGATTTCTGAACAATATTTGAGAGAAATAGGCCTTTTGTGTACATAGAAAAAGTCGTAGATCTTTAAATTCAGCTCATGATAAATAGGGGCAAACACAAAACTGTTGCATTTATAATTTTGCTCAATGTATATACATCCCAAACTTCTTCTTTAAAACAACAAACATACATACTCACCCCTATGCTGCAGCATTGGTCTGATGCTGCAACTGTCCCTCGCTGGCTCTAAGCCCAGGAACTGAGCGATCACATAAAGGCTGATCACTCTTGGCCTTCTCAGAGTGAAGAGCGGGGACTGTCAGTCACCACTCTCTGCTCCTTTAGCACCAGGCTTAAGAGGGGGAAGGAGCAGATGGCTTTGGCTCACAGGCATGTGCTGAGAGGCTGAGCCAGCTGTCAATCAGGGAACAATATGGTCAGGACCCTTCCAAAGCCTGGAGCAGCTCTGTGACATCATATGACTTTAGTTGATCAGTTGGTCCTTGGTCACAGATAAGCAAAAGTAAGTGCAGTCCTGTGAATCAGAAGAGAAGCATGGCCAAAACAAACTTTGCTCCTACTCCTTTTCTAACACCTTCCCGCCCAGCCTATAGCAGAATGAAGGTCGGGCAGTGGATTTCCCATTCTGACTGGATGTCATTTGACATCCTTCAGAATGAGCTGCTTGTGTGCTCCCCTTAGGCGGCGCAGTGTGGCAATTGGTGGTGCGAAGTGTCCGCCGGTGGTGCGGTGGACACGGCGCACCACCGATCACGGAAAAGAGCCTATGACTTGGGCTCTTTACCATGTGATCAGCTGTGTCCAATCACAGCTGATCACAGTGTAAATAGGAAAAGCCAGTTATCAGCATTCCTCTTGTTACATTGAAAGTGCATGAGGAAAGGAGGGCATATAAGTGGCATTCCTCAGTGGGGACATCTGCACTGATAATCAGTGCCCTGAAAATCAGTGCAGCCCCATCAGTGATGCCCACCAGTGCTGCCAATCAGTAACGCCTCTCAGTGCCTCCTCATCAATGCCACCTATCAGTGCTGCATATTACTGCCTCCTCATCAGTGCCCATCAATGCAGCTTATTAGTGCCCGTCAGTGCAACAAATCACTGCACATCAGAGATGCCCGTCAGTGCTACAAATCAATGCACATCAGAGATGCCTGTCAGTGCCCATCAGTGATGCCTGTCAATGCTACAAATCACTGCACATCAGTGATGCCTGTCAGTGCTACAAATCACTGCACATCTGAGATGCCGGTCAGTGCCCATCAGTGATGCCTGTCAATGCTACAAATCACTGCACATCAGTAATGTCTGTCAGTGCCCATCAGTGATGCCTGTCAATGCTACAAATCACTGCCCATCAGTGATGCCTGTCAGTGCTACAAATCACTGCACATCAGAGATGCCTGTCGGTGCCCGTCAGTGATGCCTGTCAGTGCTACAAATCACTGCCCATCAGTGATGCCTGTCAGTGCTGCATATTAGTGCCTCTTCATCAGTGCAGCCTATCAGTAACCATCAGTGGTGCCTCATCAGTGAAGGAGAAAAATTACTTATTTACAAAATTGTATAACAGAAACTAACAAAAAAAAAAATCTAAATTTTCAGTCTTGTTTCTTTTATTTAGCAAAAAAAAAAACGAAATCCAACGGCGATTAAATACCACCAAAAGAAAGCTCTGTCTAAAAAAAAAAAAAAAAAAACATGATAAAAACAAAGTAATGTGGGTAGAGTGTTGTATGACTGCACATTTTTCATTCAAAGTGTGACAACACTGAAAGCTGAAAATTGGCCTGGTCAGGAAGGGGATGAAAGTGCCCGGTATGTAGCCCTGTGTGTCCAATAGAAATGTGTGGGCTGATCACTTCTCTCTATGATGGAGTGACTGCACAGTGCTGTGTATAGCAGACCCCGCTCACAAGTGTCATTCCCTGTCCCAGCCCCCCACTTCCTCTGACAGGTAATGCGCCCCCAGCAGGGCTCTGAACCCACAGCTCAGCCAGTGTCCCCCCCGGGTACGGGCTCACCTTTTCCAGGGCCGCCGGCCTCTGCACGGCCAGGGAGCGGGCCAGGGACAGTACGGTGTTAAAATAAAACCCCCGGGAGCCTCCGCCGCCCCCCTTGGCCGCCATCTTCCTCCCGGAGCCGTCAGGTGACGTCCCCATTCCACTTCATCACGTGACCCTTACAGAAGTGACGGCAGCATAACCTGACGAAATTGCCGTGTTACTATGGGGACAATGAACAGCCAGACTGTGGAATGGCCGCCAGTAAACTAGCGTCGCGTAGTAACAAGCACAGTATAGTATGCGGGTACAGTGCACGGGATTAGTGGACGGGGGGGGGGAATACTGTTTCTTAGCAATACCCTTGTTGGTATTGAATGGTTTAGGCTAGAGGGAGGGCGGAAGTGTGTATAGAAAGAAGCAAACGTCAGCGTTTGGGCGGAAGTGGTGATATCTGGATACTCCGGTCAGCTGAGCGGAGGGAGAGGCTTTCCAGAAGCCGTGTGACTGGAAGGGAAGGAACGGTAGCGTTATCCGGCGAAATTTACCGGTAAGAATTTGGTGTAAGTAAGGGGTTAGCTCTTATTCATTTGTGCTCATAGATATACGATGACAATATGGCAGAGGGCTGCCTGTTACTGGCTTCCATTACAGAGCCCATAACTAATAGGAGGGAAGAAATTACTGGACTCTGCTATGGAACGCTGTCCCATCATGTATGAGAGGCACTTCACACAGCAATACCCCTGACTCACCCTAAAGGCTGATCACATGACATTCTACTTTTATTATATCCATGAATCCAATCCTGACTGGGTCTCTGGAATGCTTTCATTTTCTCTATTGTTTTGTGCACTCATTAAAATACACATTTTAGGCCTGAAGTATAGTGACCACACACACACACACTATATTATTTTTGAAAGTAGAGACCCTGGAGAATAGAATGTCGGCAGTTGTTTTTGATTCCATGCAATAATTTTGCTCACGTTTATCAAACCCATATTTTCAGTAAACATTCCTGAAAGTTAGTTTTAGTGAATACAGCACAGTATTTTGCCCAGCTTGTTTTTAACCACATGTCTACCAGGCACATTCACCCCCCCCCCCTTCCTGCCCAGGCCAATTTTAGCGCTATCGCACTTTGACAATTGCGTGCTCATGCAGTGCTGTACCCAAATGACATTTCTATCTTTTTCTTGAGACAGATAGTGCTTTCTTCTAGTGGTATTTAATCACCACTGTTTTTTATATATATATATATATATATATATATATATATATATATATATATATATATATATATTGCGCTATACAAATGGAAAAAAGACTGAAAAAGCTTTGGTCAGAAAGCTTTAAAACAGAACTAAACCTTCCTCTCCCTTACAGCCAAGGAAGCTGTCATCTTGGCCTCTGTATAATCTGCAGTTGCCCTAATGCTCTCAACCCATTTAGTTGAAAGCATTAGCAACTGTGACAGCTATTATTCACAGCATGCCTAGTTTTGGAAAATAGGTAAATCAATGGGTTTAATTCCACTTTAAGGGCCAGTTCACAACACGCATGCATTTTTGCGTGTTCCTGCCACCCAATTTATTTTAATAGTCTTCCAAACACACAGGAATGTGCAAAAATGAAGGCAGGTGTGAATCTTCAAATTGCGCCGCAACAAACTACAGTGCTGTGAAAAAGTATTTGCCCCCTTCCTGATTTTTTTTTTTTGCCTATTTCTTACACTTAAATGATTCAGATCATCAAACAAATTTTAATAGTACACAAAGATAACCGAGTAAATCCAAGATGCAGTTTTTTTTAATTATTATTTCATTTATTAAGGGGAAAAAAGCTGTTCAAACCTGCATGGCCATATGTGAAAAAGTAATTGCCCTCTCCCATGCTGAATCATAAATGAACTGTGATTAACCACAATTTTTTGGAAAGCGGAGTTAAATTTCACTTGCCACACCCAGGCCGGATTACTGCCAGACCTGTTGAATCAAAAAATCACTTAAATAGAAGCTGTCTGACAAAGTGAAGCACGCTAACAGATCACAAAAAGCAACACATCGTGCCGTGATCTAAAGAAATTCAAGAAAAGATGAGAAACAAAGTCATTGACATGTATCAGTCTGGAAAGGATTACAAAGACATTTCTAAGGCTTTGGGACGCCAGAGAACCACGGTGAGAGCAATTATCCACAAATGGAGAAAACTTGGAATGGTGGTGAACCTTCCCAGGAGTGGCCGGCCAACCAAAATGACTCCAAGAGCACAGCGGCGACTCATTCAGGAGGTCATAAAAGAACCCAGACCAACATCTAAAGAACTGCAGGCCTCAGGCAAGATCAGTGTTCATGATTCAACAATAAGGACTCTTCCTTACTGGGCAAAAATGACATCCATGGAAGAGTACCAAGGCCAAAGCCACTGCTGACTAAAAAGAGCGCAAAGGCTCATCTCACATTTACCAAAAAACATCTTGATTGTCCCCAAGACTTTTAGGCAAATACTCTGTGGACTGATGAGACAAAATTTAACTTTTTGGAAGGTGTGCATCCTGTTACATCTGGTATAAAACTAATACAGTATTTCATAACAAGAACATCACACCAACAGTCAGACATGGTGGTAGCGTGATGGTCTGGGGCTGCTTTGGAGCTTCAGGACCTGGGCGACTTACCATAATTGATGGAACCATGAATTCTGAGCTCTACCAGAAAATCCTAAAGGAGAATGTCCGGCCATCAGTTTGTGACCTCAAGCTCAAGTGCACTTAGGTTATGCAGCAGGGCAATGATCCGAAACAGCAAGTCCACCGCCAAATGGTTCAAACAAAGCAAAATGTAGGTTTTGGAGGGGCCTAGTCAAAGCCCGGGCTTAAATCCAATTAAGATGCTGTATCATGACCTTACACAGGCTGTTCATGCTGGAAAACCCCCCAATGTGGCTGAACTAAAACATGGGAAGAAGAATGGGCCAAAATTGCTCCACAGCAATGTGAAAGACTCATTGTCAGTTATCGCAAATGCTTGATTGCAGTTGTTGCCACCAAGGGTGGCACAACCAGTTGTTAGGTTTAGGGGGCAATTACTTTTTCGTATAAAGCCAGGTAGGTTTGGACAGCCTTAATAAATGAACCATCATTTTAAAAACTGCATTTTGTATTTACTCGGGTTATCTTTGTGTACTAATAAAATTTGTTTGAGTCATTTAAGTGTGACAAATATGCAAAAAAAATCAGAAAGGGGCAAATACTTTTTCACACAACTGTACATGGCACCATGTTGGTTGCTGCAACGTGTGCACGTTTCCTAGATGCGTGTGGGATGCTATTAACATTTAATGTGTGTGTCAAGCAAGAAGCCGAGGAGACCTCAATTGCGCCAGACCATTAGGACTAGAGTATGTATGCATGTCTTTAGTTTGGATTTAAAGTTTTTTTGTTTTTATTTGCTATTTAATTTTTTTTTCTCTCTTTATTGCGATCTCACAGGGGACCAATAGCCTCCTATTGCTGGTGGCAGGTACTCTTAAAGGAGACATCAAGGGTCTATTAATCCATTAATGTCACACATTGACCCTGATAAAGTTCTCCTACTGGCTCGGCTGCGGGGGAAGGAGGAGGGAGCCGAGCTGCTGACGTAATTCACCACGGCATGGTCTCCTGGAAGTGGGGACAGGGTATCTTTCAAAGACATTAATCCACTAATATCAGATATTGACCCTGATAAAGCTGATTAAGCACAAATCGTGCTTGATCATCCCTGACCACAGCAGCCAGGAAATGATGGCGCTAAATACAGAAGTTGCCAAATACGTATTGATTCCAGATTTATTCACTGGAGGGAGGATCGGTGAATAGGTGTTTGCTGAGCTCCCTGTGCTTTACAGAGTGACAAGTTTAACATTTAACACCTATTTAAAGCGGAGGTCCGCCCACCACTGCAAAAATTATAAGCCAGCAGCTACACATACTGCAGCTGCTGACTTTTAACAATAGTACACTTACCTGTCCAGGGGTCCAGCGATGTCGGCACCGCAGATGATATTTCCATCAGCTGTTGGGTGCTGCTGCCGCCCTTGCCGGTAAGGGAACCCAGGAGTGAAGCATTACGGCTTCACGCCGGGTCCCTACTGCACACGAGTGAGGCACTGCTGCGCTCTCCTACTGGCCCGGCGGCGGGGGAAGGAGGAGGGAGCCGAGCTGCTAACATAATTTGCCTTGGCCGGGTCTCCCGGAAGTGTGGACAGGGTACCTGTCAAAGACGGGTATCCCCTCCCTAACGAAATGTGGCACCGGAGGGGGGAGGAGACAAATGAGTGGAAGTTCCACTTTTGGGTGGAACTCCGCTTTTAAAGTGATTGTAAACCTTAGACATGAAAAGTGAACAAACACATCCCACTATAGTGTGTGCCAGCCTAGTGGTTCCTTTCTGATCCCTCTGCTGTTTGCATGAATCACTGAGAGACCTCTAAGCTGAAACCTTAGCCTCTCAGGAGACAGGCCACCCCCATCCAGCATACATAGAGTGATTTTTCTCTGTGATCCTGTTCAAGGGGGCATGTCCCTTCCCTTCAGTTGGCTATCAGATTTCCCAGAGCTCTGTGCTCTAGCTCTGCAGTGTGTGTTGTTTCAGAACAATCTGAAAAACAAATTGAAATCAATGGGCAGCGCCACTACAGCGGCGTTTTGCAGGCACTTTTAAACCCCCGCTAGCAGCCGAAAAAGGGTTAAAAGCGCCCACAAAGCGCCACTGTAGTGGCGTTGCCCATTGATTTGTAAGCAATTAGTGCCCATTGATTTCAATTTCAGTTCCTAAAAGCACCGCTAAAAATAGCAGTGCTTTACCGCCGACTCCTCAGTGTGAAAGAGCCCTTGAAGTCGTATTAAGCCCAAACACAGATTATATTGCAGTTTACCAATTCTCACAGGTGGTGGCTGCATTCATTTTCACCTTTCACCCAGTAATCTGTTGCTTTTTTTAATAGGGCAAGCTGTCCTCCAGATGTAGCAGTTAGAGGTTTTAGACAAAACTTTTAATACTGACAGGGGTGCTATTAATTATCCGCTTTTATTCATGTAAAACCTTTATCCCAAACTTAAAAAAAACAGTTGACAATGCTGCTCTCCAAAGGTGTCTCTGTGCTCCTTCATCCATAGTGGGACACTTTAATACAGAAGTTGTGTTACTGGCTAGAACACCAGAAAGGGAAAATACCTAAAAAATGTATTTAAAAAAGCTAATGGTAAGCTACATTCTATTACTTTTTTTGGTTTTGGGTTTATTACCACTTTAACCTCCCCTTTCCTCTGTGTATGACCTGTACATTAATTAATATATCTAGTGCACCAATACCAAGCTATGTTAACCCCCTCAATACCAGTATGTTCATTTCCAAAAATGGTGGCAAAAAATAAAATCACCTGGGGTGTCTACCCCCCCCCCCCTTTTTATAGTTAAAATGGAAAAAAAACTTAATGATAATTAAATAATGCCAAAGGAAAGCTCTATCTGTCTCAGAAAAAAAAGATATAGGATTTTATTTTGGTACAGTGTTGCATGATGGAATAATTGTCAAACTATCACAGCACTAAAAACTGAAAATGGTCTGGTAATGAAGAGGTTAAACCACCTTGAGTGTAGCCTGCATGTTAAAATACTCTCATTCCTCCTCATTTAGAAACCTTAAATCAGTGGTTCTCAACTCCTGTCCTCAGGACCCACTAACAGGCCAGGTTTGCAAGATAACTGAAATACATCACAGGTGATATCATTTGCTGCTCAGTGATTGCAGTATTCTAGTCTGCATCTCCCCAAGGTAATACATAAAACCTGGCCTGTTAGTGGGTCCTGAGGACAGGAGTTGAGAACCACTGCCTTAGGCTGGGTTCACACTGGTGCGACACGACAGCCGTCCTACTTTGGATCCGACTTTGCCCTGCGACATGAAGCCGGCATGTGTCCGACTTTCAATGAACGGGGATCCGACTTGGATCCCCGCCAATGCCGGCACTGTGTTTGGTATGAATCTTTAGGGGGGAACTCCGCGCCAAATTTTAAATAAAAAACCGGCATGGGTTCCCCCTCCAGAGGCATACCAGGCCCTTGGGTCTGGTATGGACCTTGAGGGGAACCCCCTACGCCGAAAAAACGGCGTGGGGGGTCGCCCCCAATCCATACCAGACCCTTATCCGAGCACGCAGCCCGGCCGGACAGGAATGGGGGTGGGGACAAGCGAGCGCCCCCCCCCCTCCTGAACCGTACCAGGCCGCATGCCCTCAACATGGGGGGTGGTGCCTTGGGGGAGGGGGGCGCGCTGCGGCCCCCCCACCCCAAAGCACCTTGTCCCCATGTCGATGAGGACAAGGGCCTCTTCCCGACAACCCTGGCCGTTGGTTGTCGGGGTCTGCGGGCGGGGGGCTTATCGGAATCCGGGAGCCCCCTTTAATAAGGGAGCCCCCAGATCCCGGCCCCCCACCCTATGTGAATGAGTATGGGGTACAGCGTACCCCTACCCATTCACCTAGGAAAAAAGTGTCAATTTAAAAAAAACACTACACAGATTTTTAAAGCATTTTATTAGACAGCTCCGGGGGTCTTCTTCCGACTTCGGGGGTCTCTCCGGTTCTTCTCCACGCTCTCCGGATCTTCTGCCGGGCTCCTCCGCTCTCTTCTGCTCTTTTGCCGCTCTTTTGCTAAAGCGGAGGAGCCCGGTCTTCAATCTTCTGCCTTCTGCCTTCTGCCTTCTGCCCTCTTCTCCTGATGTTGACACGACGCTCTCTGGGGCTAGAATGCTCTCTGTGCGCTCTGCTCTGACTTATATAGGCGGTGACCCCGCCCCCTTATGCCGTCACAGTCCCTGGGCATGCTGGGACTGTGACGTTTTAGGGGGCGTGGTCATCACCCGATGACCACGCCCCCTAAAACGTCACAGTCCCAGCATGCCCAGGGACTGTGACGGCATAAGGGGGCGGGGTCACCGCCTATATAAGTCAGAGCAGAGCGCACAGAGAGCATTCTAGCCCCAGAGAGCGTCGTGTCAACATCAGGAGAAGAGGGCAGAAGGCAGAAGATTGAAGACCGGGCTCCTCCGCTTTAGCAAAAGAGCGGCAAAAGAGCAGAAGAGAGCGGAGGAGCCCGGCAGAAGATCCGGAGAGCGTGGAGAAGAACCGGAGAGACCCCCGAAGTCGGAAGAAGACCCCCGGAGCTGTCTAATAAAATGCTTTAAAAATCTGTGTAGTGTTTTTTTTTAAATTGACACTTTTTTCCTAGGTGAATGGGTAGGGGTACGCTGTACCCCATACTCATTCACATAGGGTGGGGGGCCGGGATCTGGGGGCTCCCTTATTAAAGGGGGCTCCCGGATTCCGATAAGCCCCCCGCCCGCAGACCCCGACAACCAACGGCCAGGGTTGTCGGGAAGAGGCCCTTGTCCTCATCGACATGGGGACAAGGTGCTTTGGGGTGGGGGGGCCGCAGCGCGCCCCCCTCCCCCAAGGCAACAACCCCCCATGTTGAGGGCATGCGGCCTGGTACGGTTCAGGAGGGGGGGGGGCGCTCGCTCGTCCCCACCCCCATTCCTGTCCGGCCGGGCTGCGTGCTCGGATAAGGGTCTGGTATGGATTGGGGGGACCCCCACGCCGCTTTTTCGGCGTAGGGGGTTCCCCTCAAGTTCCATACCAGACCCAAGGGCCTGGTATGCTCTTGGAGGGGGAACCCATGCCGGATTTTTATCTAAAATTTGGCGCGGAGTTCCCCCTCAAGATGATCTGAGCACAAGTCGCGTGCCGAAGTCGGATCATGCGAGACGGCAATCCGACTTTGATCCGACTTCAATGATAGTCAATAGGCTGAAGTAGGATCAAAGTCGGACCAAAGTAGTACAGGGAGCATTTCTAAAGTCGGAACGACTTGTGTCGGACCAGTTAGGACGGCTCCCATAGGGAAACATTAAATTTCACACGTCATGCGACATGAGCTCCCAATGTCGGAGCGTTTGTCGGACCAATGTGAACCCAGCCTTAAAGGATAAGTTCACTTTAAAACAAATAATAAATGCCTTTTTTTTTTTTGCAGGTAAAACAATGTGCATTTATTATTTTTTGTTGCAGGAGCCTGGAAAGCATTGCACCAGTGATCAGCAGTTCGCTGATACACTGACAGTGTGCAGGAGACCTGCATGCATCGGCTTACCTGTACATAGCGTACGGGTTAGCCAATACTCCCTGACAAGAGCACTTGATCAACTACCACGGTGCTCCATAGCACGTAATAGTTCACTGAGAACTACAAGCTGACAGCCGCTAAGTATGTCGGGCCTTGTAGTTTATTTAGATACATGCAGTTGTGTGTCTGAATGACGTGGCCGTGTGGGTGGAGCACCGTACGGTCGTGCTGTTTTTCAAACAGTGGCAGATAGTACGGTAAACTTCTCCCCGTACTGCTGCCACAGGGAGGGGTGGCAGCTGCAGCACTGGGAACATGTTAGAACCTAATATCGGGTGGAACATGTAACATGTTCCCAAAGGTGAACTTATCCTTTAACTGCACAGTTCTTCCCAGCACCACACAGGAAAACATTCTGGCCAGGGTCTCTTGCTACTACGTATCGCACTGCTTATCCGCATCAATAAGAGATCTGCCCATCTATGGCATACTACTATAATAATAAAGATAATTTCTCATGGCAATTGTTTATCCAATTATTTTATTCTGATTTCACCTTTACAAACAAGTGGATGGGAGAGCAGTTATTAAAGACAATCGTCATTGTCTTTTTGTATGGTTGTTTGGGTGCCCTTTGAGAGTTGCAGTAAAAAAAACAATAACCTCTTATGTCATCCTGCAGCTTAAAAGACCGATAACTCAGATTCACCATCATGTCTAAGAGCTATAACCCATTTGATGAAGACGAAGACTTAAAGCCTGTAAGCTGGAATGAAGACCCCGCAGAGCAGAGAAGGGAAGAATCGGACAGACCGAGATCTCTGCAGCAAGAAGTGATGTATAGAGCACAGAACACAGTGGACAGTAGTAATAGGTCACTATCCCTCATGTATGAATCAGAGAAGGTTGGGACGGAAACTGCTGAGGTGAGATCAGTGGGGTTCGCCGACACAATATTGTTGTTTTCTAATAAAATATGGGGGGGGGGGGGGGGAGTAGTTTAAAGGGAATTACAGTTCAAAATCCTCTAGTTGTGAGAACTCCTATTTATTTAGTTATATTATGTTTTGATTTTTACACTAGATATTGTGTGGGGGACCAAATTAAGAAAGAAAATCAGATTGCTAAAGTACTCTTAAGTACAGAAATATTTACATGTCGTGACTTGCATCATATATCTAAAAATATTGGTGTCATCAGGCAGAACAGGAAGCGAGGGAAAATCTACATAATTACTATGTGTTATCCTATAGGGCAGAGGAAAAACTTTTCAAAGTGGAGCAGCCAGCCATTAACCCGTTCATTGCCAAGTTCTGCGGTCCATTTTTATCCACAGGTGGCCAGACCAGTTATCCCATTTTTCACTCTCCTCCCACCCCACCCCCCAGTTTTTACTTTACAGCTTTCAGACTTTGTAAAATACCCTGCAAATCATACATTTCCTGAAAGCAAAGGAATGGTAGAATTAAAACATAACTGTACACTCGCCTGGAATCCAGCGATGCACCGCCCCCAGAATTAATTGCCGGCCTCTAACATCTTCGGGGCAGCTGGCTTCCGGGTCTTGATTGGCAGCTGCTGTCCTTGGCCAGGCTGAGATGACGTCACTCCCGCACAGGCACGGAAGTTCCGTCAGCTTCAGCAGTGTGCATCTTGCTGTACAGGGGCTGACAGGTAGGTAATTAGCTTTATTGCAGAAAAGACAAAGCATGTCTGTTCTGCATTAAAAATCCTGCCTGTCCACACATTTACATTTTGGAGCTTAAAGATCCACTTTAACAGATGGTGTTACTGGTTATGTAGATCCCTGAATAGTTGTGAAAATGTTTATCAAAAGCAATTATATTTGCGATTAAAAATACACTAAATAAAACATTATTTCCATTCACAAACACAACTTACAAAATTCCTCATAAATCTAAAAGCTAAAACTGTATTGAGTTAATAAATATTTGTAAATTTTTAATTATTTCTTTTTGCAAAACCAGTGAAAATCACAGGTATGCAAAACTGTAAATCAGGAACATATGATAAAAATCTGGAGGCGGGCTTCCTACCCATCTGTTCTGGTAAAGCCCAATCCACAATGTCACGTGTATGCGCTGCATTGGTGTGCATTGTGGTAAAATAATTCAGGTATACATTGTATTGCAATGCAGCACATTACAATGCAAAGGCAGTTTGCTGCAATGCGCTGCCTTAAATATAGTTGAATAGATGTAATAAAAAAAATCAAGCACTGCTGGGCATTCTAACAAAACTCTGCAGTGCTTGTGAACAGCACACACGGGTTATGTGCACCACAACATGTGCCCACTCATGTGAACGAGCCCTTAGTGTGTTGGTGCACTGCAGTTTGTGTGTGTGTGGGGGTGGGGGGGGGGATGGGTGTGTGTTTAAGCCTTATTTACATGGCTGCAAAGCGCCATGCGACATCAAGAAGTAGCACATTTCTGTGCCCAGAAGCCTGGAGCCACAGATCTTTGCTTACAGCCACGGCCAATAGCCTTTACAAATCAATGACCGACACCATAATTGTACACATGTAACAGCGGATCTGAGCGATAATATGCATATAGAAATGTATGAGTGGCCCAGTTTGCATCCAGGATGTGCACTTAAATGCGTACAGCCACAGCATCTGTCAGCCTGCCATTGGTTTGCATCTTTATTGGGGGGTTTTTTCTGCCATTTAATTTTGGGCAAGTTTCTGAACGGTGACAACAGTGCACTGTGCCTTTCTAATGTATGTTGAAATGGCCACTTGTAGTATCTATCAGTAGTCTTGGTTTTACGATGGGCAAAGTAGGAGCGCAGTTGGAAGACAGGGTCTGAGTGTTGCATCCTTTGTGGCAGGTTGAAAGCTACAGATTTACAAATATTTAAACTTGACTTTTGACGTTACCATGTTAAAGGATATATGAAATCTTGGTGATTTGGTTTACATATTCTTTATTTTTTTTATTTCTATGTTCAGGAACTAATGCGTCAGGGAGAGGCCTTAAAACGCACAGAAAAAATGGTGGATAAAATGGAACAAGATATGAAGATCAGTCAGAGGCATATTAGTAGCATAAAAAGCATTTTCAGTGGTTTCACCAACTATTTCAGAGCCAAACCTGCTGAGACACACCCACAAAATGGAGCATATGATTACAAGGCTAGCAACAAGTAAATCACTCTTTCTTCTGTTTGCCTGTAGTTTAATGAACTCCTTATCTAATAATCAAATCTTTTTAAAATATGATCCTGCCATAACTGAAAGTGTCTTTACACTGTAAATACCAATATTCTAAGTGCAGTTACCTATAGCTGCCAACCAAAGTTAATCTGGTATTGGTCTAGCTTTAGCAAAGTAAATTTCAATTGGCTATGCATTTAGGAATTCACACTTGAATAAAGTATTTTGTAAAGTCATATTTCCAAATCATCATATCAGACCTTACACTGTTTTTAATTTATGCATAGTAGGCAAAAAGTTTAAAACTGTAAATACCTTTTTTATTTTCTCACTTTTATTAAGGATTGGTTCCTTTTTTTTCTTTAAGCTCCAGGAACCGGGACAAAAACTTAATAAGGCTAGCTTCACATCTGAGCGGGTGTGGGAGGGCTTGTAATCACACGCCTTCCCACACCGGCAGAGAAAAATGTGCTGTTGCTTAGAAGATGAGTGGGGGTATTATTAATCCTACTGGCAGCCCCACGCACTATGCGGTTTCCCTGCAGCCGCACTTTTGGGAAAAGTGCACAGACTCTTTACCTGTTTTTTTGGGAGATATAGCAGCCCATTCAAATGAACGAGCTGCTGTTCCCGAGCAAATGCAGCCACCGGAAACCATAGATGTGAACCGGGCCTAGGTAATTTTGGTTCTGTTGACATCTTAGCTCCCCAGGAATTTTTTCACTCCGTTGGAGACCTTTTGGGCATCCTTGGGCTGTGATTCTAGCCAGTGTCAGTGGCTGCAGTAATGTGTCTTCAGTTAGCCTGACATGCTTTAGCTCAAAAGGAGGAAGAAAAGATGCAAACTGACCATGCTGAAGGATGGATTTGCTTCTGTATCTAGCATGGTCGTTAGAAACAGGAAAACATTCTTCCATAAAAGGGACTGGCATGATCAGGTGTTTACTGCCTTTTTTCTTATTTCTAAGATTAGCGTTTTTTTAACTTTGTTGAATATAGGGGGCTTCAACTGCACCTCCGGACATGTTAAGAGGGGTGTACAATAGTTTAGTTTTCATAAATATGCGTTGTATCAATGCATGGTAAAACTTCGTACTGTGCGTGAATGAGCTTGCAAGCCCAGAGAAACTACAGTGCTCAGAACTGGTCAGGCTCAAAATGGGTAAAAAGTACCAAATGAAAAATTGTGGAAAAAGATTGGTAAATGACTATACTGATGATGTGTACCAACGCTGTTAAAAAAGTTTGCATAGGATAGCCCACAGTGCTAAACATAGCTAAATCTAGAAGCTGCAGCTAGTAGACCAGAGAAGGGCGCTCGCTTTCCAATCACTGGAACTGCAATCTGTAATCAACCCAGGGTCATATATTTTGTTTTAATGCTACACTATGGGGTTGTGCTACTGTTTTTGTTATCTTAACCATGCACTACATTGCATGATTACTTGTGCAGTGTGTGTCTTGCGGTGCTTTTTTATTTTGATTTACACCCCAGCTCACTGTAATGCCGCGTACACACGATCGCACATTTCGACAACAAAATCCATGTTTTTTTTTTCCTTCGGATGTTGGTTCAAACTTGTCCTGCATACACACGGTCACACAAATCTTGTCGGAAATTCCGATCATCATGAACGCGGTGGCGTACAACAGGTACGACGAGCTGAGAAAAATGAAGTTCAATAGCCAGTGCGGCTCTTCTGCTTGATTCCGAGCATGCATAGAATTTTATGCGTCGGATATGAAAGGAATTTCCGACAACGGATTTTGTTGTTGGAAAATTTGAGATCCAGATGTCAAATTTTGTTTGTCGGAAATTCAGACGAAAAATGTCTGCTGGAGCCTACACACGGTCGGAATTTCCGACAACAAGCTCCCATTGAACATTTCCCGTCGGAAAATCCGACCGCATGTTTGCGGCATTAGAGAAGCAGCCAACGTACTCGCACAATTCTCCTGTGTCAAAGTCAATAGTAGGATCTTGGCAAAGCCCCTGTCAGTGGGCATGCAGCCCACTGTGCTCCAAACCTTTTAAGAGTCTGTAGCACAGTGGGCTGCACAATAAGTGTTGGTGGGCTACTTGTTGGGTCTAGTTGCTCGCTTATGGATTATTGCAAGCATGTTTAAATACTTTGAAATGAGCATTCAGCTTGCACTTTAAAGCGGGAGCAGAGGCCCAGAAGATACCTGGAGCACAATGGACCACAATCTAAGTGATAGCAGGCCGCATGCAGTCAGCTTGTTGGGCACCAAGGTCATAGACAATGCAGAGAATGAAAAGGTGGTTAATGAGGGACAAAGCAAAGCAGTCCCCCAACTTTCATGAGTATTGCTAGATGTGCTGCACTCCATTCAGCTACCAAACCAATATGCAAAACCGGCTAGGTGGTTTTTATACATTGTATCACGAGGAGTGACAGATTGGTGCTGATTTACTAAAACCGGAGAGTGCAAAAAATTTGGTGCAGCTGTGCATGGAAGCCAATCGACTTCTGAATTCGGCTTGGTTAGTTAAGTTTTAAAAAAAAAAAAAACCTGGAAGCTGATTGGTTTCTATGCAGAGCTGCACCAGATTTTGCACTCTCCAGTTTTAGTAAGTCAACCCGATACTGTCAGCCATCATACAGTAGTGATTGTAAAAAGGACGCTCTGTGATTTGTTTTATTCAAAGACAATATGGTATGACCACCTACTCTATTCCTTGGCAGGGTGATATCTACAGTGTGTATCAACCCCCCCCCCTTTCCAGATCAGGTCTAGATAATGAATACTGAACATTTCAGTATTTAAAGCTGACTTTTTTTTTTTTTTTTTTCTAGATTACAAGAAGCAATTGCAAGCAGCAAAGAGCAAGAGGACAGATATCAAGCTACTCATCCAAACCTCCTGAAACGTGACACATTGGGTATGTTACAAAACAACAAGACTGATGTGATTTGTTGGTCCAGTAAGAAACCTTAGAATGTGATGGGGCAGTCTCAAAATCCACTGTTGCTGTCATAATGTGATAATTGCGCTCCCAGCTTCAGTCTGCGCAGAGATTTTCCAACTCCCTGGACAACAATTTTATCACCAGCAGACGACTATAAGTGATCATCACTGGGATCAGTTAACTCCGCAGTTATCCCTTTACACACCAAACTGTAGCCACCACCACTTGTTTAAAAGGAAATGCACACCCTTTACAGACTCTTGTAGCAATTCTAAACTTTAAGAAATGTCTGACCCTTGCTGCCATGGCACACAGGAATGAAACATAGTTTAAATTATTGTAGCTTTCTTCAGAAGAGGATATATATATATATATATATATATATATATATATATATATATATATATATATATATATATATATATATATATATATATATATATATATATATATATATATATATATATATATATTTATATTATTTTTTTTTTTTTTTTTTTTTTTTTTTGAGATTCAACTTAAAAGAGAAGTATGGGTTTTTTTTATTTTTTTTTTTTTTTTAAGAATCATACTTGCTTACCTAGGTGGATGCAGCATCAGTCCCCCGGCGCCTCTATACTGAGAACTGAGCGATCGAACACTGCCGATCACTCGGTTCTCACAGCTCTGTGAGCAGAGAGCTGCTGACTGTCAGTCACAGCTCAATGCTCTGCCTCCTCCTCGCTCACTGGAGCGCTGGGCTGTGGAGGGGACGGGGACATCCGGCTCAGGCTCTCAGCAGCTCGCTGAGAGCCTGAGCTGGGTGTCGGTCCAGGGATCTAGAAGATCCCGACTCCGTGGTCGTAATGATGCGGAGCCTGGACCGACTTCTTTGACGTCAGCAGAGGGCGGACTTCAGCCCGCTCTCTGCTGAAAATGGGTAACAGGAGTGCAAAACGAACTGCACTCCTGTAATCCATAGGAGAAGTACAGCCAAACAAGCTTTCGCTGTACTTTTAACAATTTTAAAATTTCCTTTAATTGAAAAGAAATCTGCAGGTCTTTACAGAAAAATTATAAAACACAATAGCATTACTAAAATATATAAGATTAAAAAGTGAAAAGTACTCGCAACGTTCACCTGATCGTTCCTTTCAGCCTAATCTCACGGTTTGTTACTGATCCCCTGCTATAGCTTGAACTGTTTTTATTAGGTTTACAATGTCCTGCTTTGTGTTGGATGTGTCTTAAAGCAGAACTTAACTGTATTGTCAAGCGTCTGAGGTAGCGAGCCCTTGTGGATCGCCAACTCATAGTTCCCCAGAGCGCAAAGTCTAAGCCCCAGCCTGATTCCTCAGCAGAGCCTCTGATGGTGGGGATGAGCTTGCAGTAAGCTGAAACCAGATCATGGCCCCCAGGTAAGCCCAGCTGAGGATGCGGAGAACACTTGCGCGTGCAGAATTGAAAACAGAAGGAGAAACGTGAAATACTGGAGTCTGAGGTCAGGACAGGCAGCAAACAAGTAGTGGGTTAAATAAAGCCGGGTCGGTACACGGGTAGTCAGGCACAGGATAGACAAGTAATAAGGCAAACAGGAGCTCCGAGAACTGTGAACTTGCTCGGGCAAGGAGCACAACACTGAGCACATGTATACAGTATATAGGGGAAAAAAAAAGGAGGTGACTCAGGAAGAAATAGAAGGGAAAAGGATATAAATCCACAGTGGAGCAGGTGACGCCAATAGGTGAACAGAGAAGCCAAGCAACACATGTGAAATTGAGTCACAGATCTAGAATAACACTGCAGTAAGGATGTATGAATTTCACAAACAGAAATCTGCAGGCTAGATTGTGACATGTATCTGAACACCACAAACTAAAAACACTATTTAACCACTTAAGCCCCGGACCATTTGGCTGGCCAAAGACCAGAGCACTTTTTGCGATTCTGCACTACTTCGCTTTAACTGACAATTGCGTGGTCGTGTGAGGTGGCTCCCAAACAAAATTGATGTCTTCTTTTTTTTTTTTCCCCACAAATAGAGCTTTCTTTTGGTGGTATTTTTTTACCTCTGCTGTTTTTTATTTTTTGCACTACAAACACAAAAAGAGCGACAATTTTGAAAAAAAAAGCAATATTTTTTACTTTTTGCTATAATAAATATCCCCAAAAAATATATAAAAAAACATTTTTTTTTTTTTCCCTCAGTTTAGGCCGATACGTATTCTTCTACATATTTTTGGTAAAAAAAACGCAATAAGCATTTGGTTTGCGCAAAAGTTATAGCGTCTACAAAATAGGGGATAGTTTTATGGCATTTTTATTAATAATTTTTTTTTTTTTTTTTTTTTTTTTTTTTTTTTTTATCGAGACTGCAACAATGGCAGACAGATCGGACACTTTTGGTGCTTTTTTGTGACCATTCACATTTATACAGCGATCAGTGTGATTAAAAATGCATTGATTACTGGGTAAATGTGACTGGCAGTGAAGGGGTTAACCAGGAGGGGGCGCTGCAGGGGTTAAGTGTGTCCTAGGGATGTGTTCTAACTGTGGGGGGGATGGGCTATTTGTGACACAACACTGATCACCGCTCCCAATTACAGTGATCATTGTCAGTGTCACTAGGCAGAACGGTGAAATGCTTGTTTATATCAGCATTTCCCCGTTCTTCCTCTCCGTGAGACAATCGCGGGTATACCCGCGATCACGCTCATGGAGCTTGCGGCAGGGTCGCGCGCTGCCGGCAAATTTCATCCGACGTACCTGTACGCCCATTTGCCTGTCCGTGCCATTGTGTTGACGTATATGTACATGCGGCGGTCGGCAAGTGGTTAATGAGTTGGCGACCTTAGATTGTAAGTTCCTTGAGGGCAGGGACTGATGTGAATAAGCAATATATATATGTGAATCGCTGCGTAAATTGACTGCGCTATAGAAGTACCTTAAATAAATAACTTTTGAAAATTAAAAATGCAACTCACCCAATCATCTGTCTCCATGCTTTAGTAAGCAAGGGCAGATGTTTTATGTAGTATTCACTTTCAGGAATCTATGTGCCCTTAGGTCAGGCATGCAAGCAGGAGGGTGTGGTTAGCTGAGAAAACCATCCTCCAAATGAAATAAAAAATTTTAAAAAATGCCCATGAGGACTCCAGGGATGTATGACATTATTTTAGCCTAGGCCAGAAACCAGGAAGCCAACTGAAGAAATGTAAACCAAAAAAAAAACAGTTTTAAACAAATATATGCACATTCAAAAGTAACTAAGTGTTTTTTTTTTTTTTGTTTTGTTTTGTTTTTTGCTTAGGAGATAGAACACAATTCTCGCTGCGTCAACATCATCTTTCGCATTAAACAAAAAAATTGGGCTAACTTTACTGTTTTGTTTTTGTTTTTAATTCATTGAAGTGTATTTTTTCCTGAAAAATTGCGTTTGAAAGACCACTGTGCAAATACAGTGTGACATAAAATATTGCAAAAATTGCCATTTTATTCCCTAGGGTCTCTGATATACAGTGTGTATATATATATATATATATATATATATATATATATATATATATATATATATATATATATATATATATATATATATATATTAGTGAATTAGTGTTTGGGGTTTCCAAGTAATTTTCTAGCAAAAAGTACTGATTTTAAGTTTGTAAGAAACAAGTGTCAGAAAAAGGTTTAGACTTTAATAGAACAAGGTTGTGCAGCAAAGTTTGGTGTACGTGGATCTGGTAAGCCAATTGGTCTAGTGCCTGAAATACTAATGTGATGCCTCCTTGAATGCTGCTCCGCTCCTTTCCAAGCTTTACTTCTCTGGGGTGGTGCTTCGGTGGGTGCTTTGGATCAAATGTTGGTCTGCTGGTCACACTTCTAAAAAGGCCTTGGCAGATCTGCCATTCCAGGGAGACCGTCTCTTCATTTCTACCTTTGCATGACAGTATCAAGAGCCTCACTGGAGGCAACAGTACCTTCCTCCCACAGACCAAGAAGGCTATTGAACTTTTTCGTTCCCCTGGCTCCTCGGACGAGGTTTCAATGGCCTTCAAGGACCCAGCAAATGGCGCCAAGCGCTCCTGGATGCACAAGTCTACCAAGCAAGGGCAAGTCCTCTTTTGTATGAAGTTTTGTCCCCACCCTTTTACAGGCAAGTGGGTCTGGTTGTAACAGGATAGAATTTCTTTCTTATCTGACAGGGAAACTTTTTCCCTCCCAATCTTTTGCCTTCTGCCATCATGCCTTTTAGGCCCTGTGCAGAGCAGTGCAGGATCTGCTGTGCCAAGGAGCAATGGGTCCTGTGCCCAAGCTTAAATGGTTCCGGAGGTTTTTGCACCAGCGTGTTCACGGTTCCAAAAAAGGATGGGGTTCACCCGATTTTGGACTTGGCTTTGAATTGCTTTGTGCAGGTGCAGAAGTAAAACATGGAATCCATGCGTTCAGTAGTGTGTTCTTTTGATTTCCGTAAACATCCAAGGATGCATACCTCATACCTGCACATTCCTATCTACGAGGGACATCAGCGGTTACTTTGCTTTTTGGTGGGGTACACAAATTATCATTTTGTGCCGCTCCTCTTCGGGTTAGCCTCAAATCCAGGCTCTGGGTCTTATGGTGTCTGCCTTCAAGGCGGTCCCATATCTGTAGTTCTGTATGAGAGTTTTTCAGACAAGTCTCCTGCTTTCCTGGACACCCAGATTCATCTGGGCCAGTCAACGAGGGCCTCCCTGCTCTAATGGCTCCAGTCCCCCTCCACTACTCCCCATCACTGAACAGTAGTCACTACAGATGTATGTGTATATGTATATAGATATGTGTGTGTGTGTGTGGATAGATAGATAGATAGATAGATATCGATATTCGCTACCTTACATTGTAGCAAAGTGTAATTTCGTCAGTGTTGTCACATGAAAAGATATACTAAAACAATTTACAAAAATGTGAGAGGTGTACTTACTTTTGTGAGATACTATAGCTATCTATCTAATGATTATTTTATTTTTTACTAGTAATGGCGGTGATCAGTGACTTATAGCGGGACTGCAACGGACAGTCTGACACTAACTGACACTTTTATGGGAACTGGCTAACTGCAACTGACCTCAGCAGTGACAATACAGTGATCAGTGCAAATAATATACACTGACACTGTACTAATGGCTGGGAAGGGGTTAACATCTGGTGCAATCAAAGGGTTAAATGTGTGGCTGTGTAAAGTGTTTACTGTGTGGTGCTTTTACTAAGGGATGTGCCGGTTTTTAGTCCCATCACCGCTGTCAGAGTGCTTTGTGTTTACAGCAACCACATTGCTGACCTAGTACAGCACATCTACACAGAAAACAAGATAGTTTAAAACTTTCTTTCCTAGATTTGATTAACTAAACTTATTTTTCAAAGAAAATTTTTTTTTTTTTTTTTTTTTTTTTATAATAAAAGTACATTTTCCTTTTCTTGTAGATTCTAGCAGTAATGTGGGTGCAGCAAGTTCTGGATATACACACAAAAACCAGTTTCTTCAAGACTACCATAAGAAAGTTGATGATAATTTAGGTAAGTTGTTTCTTTTGCACTAATATGATTCTGTATTGTCCTTACAGTTTATTAGCAATTCAAGAATAAATTAGTAATATAAAAAACGTTTACCTTTTTGGAATATTTGTGACTGAGCCAAACACTATAACAAAATGTTTGAGAAAATGTGTGTCAGTTCAGTCTTTTCACTTACCCAAGTAATGACCTAAGTAAGACTTGCCTAAGTAAAGAAAGTTGTTTAAACACCCACATATTATGTAACCTAATCGCATCTCTATTCCAGATGACCTGTCTCTTGGCTTAGGTCGGTTGAAAAACCTTGCCATGGGGTTACAGTCTGAGATTGATGAACAAGATGATACAATTGGTCGTTTGGGAGGCAAAATTGATAAACTGGACTTGAACATCAAGACTACAGATAAACGGATTCGGGATGAACTTTGAGAGTATCTTAACATATGCACTCCAAATCATTTAAAATGTAGCTCTTTGCAGGTTTTTATACAGCAGATTTTCATGTCTCTTGGTTTTTATAGCTTTCAGCTGGGGACAGAACACCTAGCTGTATCCCCAATGAGACTGCATGCGATATACTATAAATACTTATGATGTAGTATCCATGAGAGGCTTTTCCATGTATAGGATTTATTTATTTGAGGGCCCAATCGCACCACATGCCTTGGGCTGCATTGATCAACACCCTAAAGCAATGAAAAACTAAAATTCATGGTTTCCAATAGCCTCAGTTGACCATCATCACAGCATGTCCACGCAACAGGCGCTGAAACAAACGAAAGTGGTGTTAATCCAGCTTTAAGGATTTGGAATGCATAAAAGTTTTCTGTGTGTACACGCAATGTACTTTAAATTTTATAGAACAACATTTTCTTGTTAGTGGAGCAAATACAGGAGCCTCTTTGATGTTCTTCCATACCTGCACAGTGAACCTTTTGTGGAACACGTGATATCCATGAATTCAGATATTGTTAAAACAGATATTTACTGTGTATTGTAATAAGCTGTTCTACCTATTAAGTTACTTTATCAGTAAGGCTGGTAACTCTTATGCACTGGCAATCTGTAAATTTGCAATAGGTCATATGTGACATGTTGACCTTTGCAACAAATGTAAACCAATTTAAAATCCTACATACCAGCTCCTGCAATAATCTATAATCAAGAACAATTGGGGAAGTCTGATCAGTTATTGGAAACAAAGCTGGAAGCAGAATAGAAATCACCCTTTCATTTAGACCGCAGCAGCCAGTGGTTATCTAGCTACCGTAGGACTGCAACAATCACTGCAAATAGGTCTGCTTATTTTAAGTGTATCTCCAGGTGTATTTTGCTGTCTGGTTCCCTAGTATGAAAATTTCTGCTTTCCTCCAGCCAGTGTCACTGGAATCAAAGTGGTGAGAGTAATAAAGACCCAGCAAAGTTCTACCCTTCCTTACTAAAAGAATGTATTTATTTTTTTTATTTCTACCCTTGTCCTCATTGGAGATTTTTCCTGTCTCCTTGACCGTACTGAAATTTGGACAATAGCCAGTGGTTATCATCCAGCTACTCTAGGACTACAGATATTTCTACAAATCTGAGACATCAGTCTCCTGCTTTCTTAAAATGTAACTCCAGATGTATTTTGCTTATTGTGTTATGAACATTTCTGCTCACCTCAAGCCATTGTCACTGGAACAGAAATGTTAAGAGCAATAAAGAACAGACAAAGGTTCTAACGTTCCTTACTAAAAGAAGGTGTTTTTAGTGCAACATTTTTCCCCACGGGATTTTTCTCAAATCGCCTTCCAGGACAACCTTGGAGAGGGCGCAGCTCCGCCCATTTTTCAGGAAATGCATGCAGCCTTTAAATCCCTCCTCTTCCACCATGGCTTCAGTTATTGTGTCTTCTCCGCCATGGTGGAAGCGCATGCTGGAACCAGGGAGCTGCGCTCTCTCCAAGGTGGAGGGTGTAGGCTTACCGCTGTGTCTTCTTGCAGTGACCATGCCAGCAAATCCCCCCCCCCCCCAACAAAGGGGATGCAAGTGCCCGCAGGAGGCACAGCTTCAGTGTGCCCGGGGTCCGCTGGCATGGTTCTGGTGGCTGGGCGGGTGCCACTGCTGGTCAGCGGCATGTCCCGCATGTCGGTTCCGGGTCCCAGCCGGTGGGTGACGTCATGTCTGCTGACATGGCTTCCTGTGGGGGCGTGGCGCTAGTGGTTCCAATCACCTGGAACGCAGAGACCAGGGGGGCGGGTCCGACAGGCACTTCTGGCCCTCGTTGATGACACCGGGACCAGGAGAATTAAAAAACCAGATGGTTTCTCAGTACCCCGCTGTGTTCTCTGCCAATGATGGAGGAGAGACTGACAGCCACGGCGGAAGCAGGTGCCCCAAGCACCGGTCAGGCCCAGGTAAGAGGGGTACAGTGGTGCCTTTATTCTGATCCATATGGGTTTATGTTTTGCTGTTTTGTTGGATCCTCCCTGCAGGGAGCCTGTGCTGCATGGTCAGAGGTTACTTCATTCGCACCCTGCAGTGTGGACTGGATAGTTGCTGTTGATTGCACTGCTCAGGGCACTGTTTCCTTTCTGTCTGGTGGTGGTCTAGCTGTGCACTAGGCATTGGCAAATTATTATTATTATTATTATTATTATTCAGGATTTATATAGCGCCAACAGTTTGCACAGAGCTTTACAACATGAGGGCAGGCCGTACACTTACAATACAAATCAATAAGGAGGGATCAGAGGGCCTTGCTCGTTAGAGCTTACGATCTAGAAGGGAGGGTCAAGTGGAAACAAAAGGTTGGGGCAGGTGGGCTGCCTCCAGGCCCACCTGCCCCTCATTATCCATTTAATACCTGTGCTTCCATTGTGGAGACGCTTATAAATTCAGTAGCGTTAGGACTGCAAGCACACATAGGGTGCCGTGAAGAGGCCTTGCAGCTTATGCATGCGTTTGCAAATGCATGCTAACTAAACCCCTGTTTTTAACGCAGACTGTTGGACAGGTTTATTTGGTCAGTTGGCAGACTGGTGAGTTGAGCTATGGAATGTTCTGTTTTTGTCTTTCATGTGATTGCCCTTCCATGTGCTCCTTGCTGTGAAGGCCAGTTATAGGTGGGGGCAGGGGCCATTTGTTTGTTACAGAGCCCAACAGTCCAGGTTGAGCCCCAGCATCCACCATCCAGCCCGAGGGCATCCTCCTCCAGAGCACTGGAGGTTGTGGACTCAGGTGATGAGGGGGCAAGTACTCTTCCCTCCCTCAGGGATTCAGATGAGGAGGAAGACGATAGCCGAGCCTCTAGGTACAAGCTATCTTTGGAGAAAGTGGACGACCTTCTGAGAGCGATCTACACTACCCTCAAAATCCAGGAGGAGACGATGCAACTGTCGGTTCATGACAAAATGTACCAAGGACTGGATGACACTAAACAGAGTATTCCCAGTCCATAGAATCCTCTGGGAGAAGGTAAAGAAGGAATGGAAGGACTCTGAGAGAGGCCTTTTTCTTTTCCAAGACCCTTAGGAGAAGGTTTCCCTTCGAAGATAAGGAGTCAGAGGTATGGAATAAGAAACCACGGGTAGATGCTGCATTCTCGCAGGTTTCCCGACGCACAGATCTAGCATTCGAGGACGTGGGGGTGCTGAAGGATGCGATGGATAAAAGAGCAGACTCCCTCCTGAAAAAAGCGTGGGATTCCACATCAGCCAGCTTCAAACCCGCTATGGCTTCCACAGTTGTTGCAAGGAACCTTGAATGCTGGGTAGAGAAGCTCAAAAGCCACGTAGAGGCAGGCACATCACGGAAAGATCTTTTGGAGTCCTTTCCAATGATACTGAAGGCATAAAGTACATGGCTGATGCATTTGCTGAATTAGGATGTCGTCAACACTGGTGAATTCAGCCAGACATGTCTGGTGACACAGCTTCCAAGATTGAGCTGTGCGGCTTACCTTTTTCTGGTGATCTTTTTGGTCCAGACCTTGAAGCAGTCTTGGACAGGACACCCGACAAGAAAAAAGGCTTTCCCTTCCAAGAAGAAAGAACCCATCAAAAAGAATTTTTGTGCTGTTCAACGATCCCACAAAAATAAAGACCACAAGAGCCGCTGTGTCTCCCAAAGGGCTAAGGTAAGAGGAGGAGTTCTCTTCAGATCTCCCCCAGACCAGCCCCCTAAAAACAAATGACAGTCTTACCCCAGTTTGGGGAAGATTGTCTGCCTTTCACCTACAGTGCAACAAAACTACAAGCCTGTTTGTGAAAAACGTCATCTCCTGGGGATATAGTCTGGAGTTTTCAGAGCCACCTCAGAGCAGAGTCTATGTTACAGCCCTGCCAATGGATCAGGAAAAATCTTCTGCAATGATGAGCCTGCTGCAGGATCTGATTCAACAAGAAGTGATTATCCATTGCCCAAAAAGTCAGGAAGGCCGAGGCTTCTATTCCCATATCTTCCTGGTGAAGAAGCTTTCGGGGAAGTATCTGTGTTGTTTTTTTTTTTTTTTTTGTTTTTTACATTTGCTTTTTATTGAAGATTTCAATATAACAAGGAAAATACAATACAGCATTGAGATGTTATATGGACAGCACGGTTTGAATGTTGACAGAACTATTTCAGTACAATATAAGAAGTACAGTAATCGATAGACTACACATATACTATAAAGAACCAAACCAAATAAAGCAACGTAGAAAGAAGTCGTCACGTGTGGTAAGAAGATTTCTCCACTGTTGGCTATTGGGGTAAGGAATGAGGTCCAGTATGTGTATCTAGTAAGGGTTAAAGCCAGGTTAACTTGTGCATGCTCCCCTGATATCCAAACACCCCTATCGGGCTCTAACTGTGCTTGGATGGGGGAGCTGTGAGCCTTTGCCGGAGTTGTCATTATAGGGGTAGTTTACCTGTATGATGGTTTGCCATATTTTATGTCAGTGGAACAAAGTAGTTAGTTGGGTAGCTCCAAAGGGAGTAGAGCTAGGGAGGCACTTTTAGTACTGAATAACAATACAGCACGGGGTATAGGATCTTGTAAGGACCGAGTGATATTAGGACCGTCATAGATAACTCGGTTAAGTATCTGTTGATTCTGAACTTTTAAAGATTCTGAACAGATCGATCCGCTACAAACATTTTAAGGATGGACACGATCTATTCAATCACGAAATTACTGACTCCAGACTGTTTCATGGCATCCCTAGATCTAAGGGACGCCTATTTACATGTTCCGAAAACTCAGGCTTCCCAATGCTTTCTACATCTGGCCCTCAACTTGGGGACCTCAGTCTGGCATCTCCAATTCAGAGCTCTGCCGTTTTGACTTTCGTCCTCCCCAGAATCTTTACAAAGATAATGGTGGAAGCTCTGGAACCTCTGAAGCGGAGAGGGATTTTAGTCATCCCATATCTGGATGACCTGTTTTTCGCAGACTCCAAAGAACAAGTCTTGACAAATCTCCAGGTGTCTTAGGCTCAGCTCAAGGACTTAGGGTGGCTCTTGAAACGAGAGAAATCAAATCTAGAGCCCACGCAGGAGATGAAGGTCTTGGGCTATACCATAAACTCGGTGATTCAAAGTTTTTCTGCCACAGGAGAAGAGGGAGAAGATCCAGTCTGTGGTGAGACAGGTTCAAACTAATCTCTGTGTCAGTCAGATAAGCCATGGCAGTCTTAGGCCTTCTCACGGCATCAATTCCAGTTATTCAGTGGGCCAGATTACATTTCAGACCCCTCCAGATGAATATCTTACAAAGATGTTCACACCAGGAGCCGCTAGAAAAACAGATCTAACTTGCCTCAAATGTAAAGCGGGCGCTCTGGTTGTGGAGGAATTCAACTAACTTGGCAAAAGATCTTTCCCCTAGACAAACGTCTAACAACAGATGCGAGTTCTTGGGGCTGGAGAGCCCACCTGGACGGTCAAACCTCTCAGGGGGCCTGGTCCAAAGCGGAAGCCCAAAAGTCCTCAAATTTGTGGGAACTGAAGGCAATTTTTCTCGGTCTCCTAGCTTTTCAACAATTGGTAAGGGGACAACATGTTCGGGTTATCTCAGACAATACAACTGCAGTGGCTGAGACGAGGAAGAACCAGAAGCAGAGGGCTCCTACAGCTGGTCAGTCAGCTACTTACCTGGGCAGAACAGACTGTGGCCTCATTGTCAGCAGTCCATCTGAAGGGATCCCAGAATCTGCTAGCAAACCTACTCAGCAGAAGGAGGCTGGCGGAAGCAGAGTGGAGTCTGAACCAAGAAGTTTTCTTGATGATCTTCGAAGCTTGGGGGCAACCTCAAATAGATCTGTTCGCCAGCCAACAGAACTCTAAAGTACAGAAGTTCTTCTCTCTCCACCGAGAAGACCAGGCAGTAGGCATAGATGCTCTCGCCTATCCGTGACATTACCAGCTGTGCTACGCCTTTTCCCTGATATCACTGGTTCTAAGGAAATTCAGGGAGGAAAATACCAATCCCATCCTGTTCACTCCCTTCTGGCCAAAAAGGCCCTGGTTCGCGACACTACTAAACCTAGCCACAGAACCTCCATAGAAGCTGATGCCCAGAAAAGACCTGCTAACGCAGGGGTTGATGAACCATCCGGAAGCAGACCGACTACATCTAACCACTTGGTTTCTGAGGAAGACCCCCTGAAAGCCAAGAGACTGTCCGATTAAAAGACCCTACTTTCCAGTAGAAAAGAGGTAACTCGGGCCATATACCTGAAAGTTTGTAAAAAATTAAATTCCTGGTGCACTTCTAAGGGCCTCCAGGTCAAAAGTTTAGTGTCAGTCTTAGAATTTCTCCATGATGGAATGGAGAAGGGACTGGCAGCCAGCACCCTGAAAACCCAGGTGGTGGCTCTATCGATTTTTTTTTTTTTTTTTTTTTCATAGAGGAGAAGACTTAATTTCAAGATTATATTTTTTTTTTTTTTTTTTTTTTTTTTTTTTTTAGGGCACTTGCAGGAAATGGGCCAGTAGCCCTGAAAGTTTTTTCCAGTTGGGATTTGTCTGTCGTTTTACAGGGTCTCATGGGAGTTCCGTTTGAGCCCTTATAGGAAGCATACTTACAGAACTTTGGTTCTTGAAGCAATTTTTCTGGTAGCCATCATGTCGGCAAGAAGAGTCAGTGAGCTTCAGACCCTGGCAGTCAGAGAGAGTGATCCTTCAAATAGACCCAGCGTTCCTACCCAAGGTTTCTTCGACCTTTCACAGCTCACAGGATATAGTCCTGCCCACTTTCTCTTCAGCTACTGCCAATCCAGGAGAAGCTTTTCATACACTGGACGTGAGATGTTTGTTACACTTTCTAACAGTCACTAAAGAATTCAGAAGGTAAAACTCTCTTTGTGATATTCTCAGGCTCACATAAAGGGGAGACAGCTTCCAAAAGCACGTTTGGGCAGATGACTTAGATTGGCAATCACGGAGGCCTACAAGGCCAAGGGAGAAATACCCCCCTCAGGTATTGCTGCTCATTCTATGAGATAAACGGCAGTTTCCTGGGCCAGTGCTACACCTGAACAAATTTGCAAGGCTGCCACTTGGTCCAACTACTCGACATTTATCCGATATTATAGGTTGGACTTGCTGTCTGCCGCAGATCAAGCCTTCGGCAGGAAGGTACTGCAGGCACTAGTGCCACCCTAGGGTAAGTTTCTCGGTTATCCTCTCCAAGGTTGTCCTGAAAGGCGATTTGAGAAAGACTTAGACTTAACGGTGATGGTATTTCTAAGTCTAACTAAGAGCCTTTTAGGACAACCGCTACTTCCCTACCTTGTTTATCTTAGAAGTGGCTTTAAGTGTCTATCACGGTTGTTTGGTGGTTTTCTGTGCTTTGTTTACTAGTATGTCGGAGACCACACAATAACTGAAGCCATGGTGGAAGAGGAGGGATTTAAAGGCTGCATGTGTTTCCTGAAAAATGGGTGGAGCTGCGCTCTTCAAGGTTGTTCTGAAAGACTTTTAGAAATATCGTCACCGATAAGTCTAAGTCTTTTTTCCTGTCTCATTGACAATAGGAAGTGAGGGGAATCCTCCAATAAAGATAAACTGCTATAAAAATCTGACAGATCTTCTAATCCTTCCCTACTCGGTTGAAAACAAACACTAATTCAAATTAGGAGTATAATTATAAATGTTGTCATACACGATTTACATATTTTTAACCACTTGCCGCCCGCCATATAGCAGAATGACGTCGGCAAAGTGGTTTCAATATCCTGACTGGACGTCATATGACGTCCTCAGGATATTGAGCCGCTGCGCGTCCCTGGGGATCGTTGTTGCGGGGTGTCAATCTGACACCCCGTAACACCGATCTAGGTAAAGAGTCTCTGACGGAGACTCTTTACCACGTGATCAGCCGTGTCCAATCACGGCTGATCACGATGTAAATAGGAAGAGCCGGTGATCGGCTTTTCCTCACTCGCATCTGACAGACGCGAGTAGAGGAGAGCCGATCGGCTGCTCTCCTGACAGGGGGGGGTCTGTGCTGATTGTTTATCAGCACAGCCCCCCCTCGGATCCTACCCAGGACCACCAGGGAAGCCGCCCAGGACCACCAGGGAAACCAGCCACACTGGACCACCAGGTATGCCCCCTAGACCCCCAGGGAAATACTGATCTGTGCAAAGGCAGCTGCCAATCAGTGCCCACTCCCATGCCTACCACTGCCAGTGCCACCAGGGATGCCCATCAGTGCCGCGTATCGGTGCCCATCAGTGCCACCCATAAGAACCCATCTGTGCAGCCTTTCAGTGCCCACCAGTGCCACCCATAAGTGCCGCCTGTCAATGCCCATCAGTGCTCCATATCAGTGCCGCCTACCAGTGCCCATCGTCGGTGCCCGCTCATTGGTGCCACCTCATCGCTGCTGCCTTATCAGTGCCCGTCAGTGCCGCCTTATCAGTGCCCATCAGTGAAGGAGAAAACTTACTTATTTACAAAATTTTTAAACAAAAGCAAAACTTTTATTTTTTTCAGAATTTTCGGTCTTTTTTTATCTGTGTCGCAAAAAATAAAAACCGCAGAGGTGATCAAATACCACCAAAAGAAAGCTCTATTTGTGGGAACAGAAGGATACAAATTTAGTTTGGGTACAGTGTTGGATGACCACGCAATTGTCATTCAAACTGCGACAGCACTGAAAGCTGAAAATTGGTCTGGGCAGGAAGGTGTCTAAGTGCCCTGTATTGAAGTGGTTAAAATTTAATTTAATTAGAATGTATGACCCTTTGTAAATTTAGAGTTTAAAACAATTTTGACTAGACACCTTAGTCTGAGTAAAATAAGCAAAAGACAATCGGCCCAATGTGAATAATTAATAAAATAGCTGCTGTCACTTAAAGTGATTTCACTCCACCTGCAAAAATATGTATACCAAAAAAAACAGTGCTGTGCTACTAAGTGACTCAAAACATATATAATATGAATACAATAATATTATTATAATGACTGTGAAGAAAAATACATTTTTTGTCTTAAAAGTTCGTGCAAATGGTGACTGATTGAAGGGACTCCAGCGGTAAATCAATTCACCCCGAGTGCAGACAATTATAAGTGCTCTCCACCAATGGTTTCACAAGCTGCTCACCTCATAAAAAAGTAAAATCAGCAGCTGTCCCCTTTGGGGATAATGAAGACACCTGCCATACTCTGGATGCAAAAGACCTCCTTTAGTGAAAAGCTCCTTAACCACTTGCCGACCGCTGCATGCCAATATACGTTGGCACAATGGCAGCGATGGGCATACCTGTACGTTCCGTTTAATTGCCGGGGCTAGCGGGTGCACGCGCGCCGCCGCGTACAGTGTAAACGTGCCCGCTGCGAGTTCGCCGGTCCCGCGGTGATCGTATCAGGGAGCCGCAGAATGGTGAAGTGGCTATGTAAACAAGGCATTTCCCCGTTCTGCCTTGTGACATGACAGAGATCACTATTCCCTGTCATCGGGAGCAGTGATCGCTGTCATGTGAGTTGAAGCCCATCCCCTCCCACAGTTAAAATCACACCCTAGGACACACTTAACCCCTTCATTGCCCCCTAGTGGTTAACCCCTTCCCTACCAGTGTCATTTACACAGTAATCGGTGCATTTTTATAGCACTGATCGCTGTATAAATGACTGGTCCCAAAATAGTGTGCGATATAATGTCGCAATGTCACGATAAAAAAATCGCAGATCGCCGCCATTACTAGCCGCCATTACAAATATAATAATAAAAATGCCATAAAACTATCCCCTATTTTGTAGATGCTATAACTTAAGCGCAAACCAATCAATATACGCTTATTGCGATTATTTTTTATTTTTTTTTCAAAAAATATGTAGAAGAATACATATCGGCATAAACCGAGGAAAACATTTTTTATAAATTTATATTTTTGGGGATATTTATTTATAGCAAAAATTTAAAAATAGAGGTTTTTTTCAAAACTGTCACTCTTTTTTGTTTATACCCCAGAAAATAAAAACCGCAGAGGTGATCAAATACCACCAAAAGAAAGCTCTATTTGTGGGAAAAAAAGGACGTCAATTTTGTTTGGGTGCAACATCGCACGACCACACAATTGTGAGTTAAAACGACACAGTACCGAAACGCAAAAAGTGCTCTGATCAAGAAGGCAGTAAAATCTTCCGGGGCTCAATCGGTTAATTGGGTTCCAAGAACCCCGTTCATCTTGCCCGTTAGATTTTATATGCAAGATCAAAAAGCAACATTTAGTGCTCTCTATTTCAAATAATATAAAAAGTAGTAGATACACTCACAAATAAGGCACAATCCGCTTGTACAAACTGCAAGGCATTGAAACATCCACATCTCGAAATGGCCACAGTATGACGTCAGTATGCAAACTCCGCCCACTCCACAGCCTAGCGCTTTAGTGAGCGCTGGATACATAGACAGTGACTGACAGCGGTTTATGATCTCTCAGTGCAGAGCCGGCTGGGGCTAGATGCAACATCCACCTAGGTGAGCATAAATGTCTTTTTTTTTTTTTTTTTTTTCCAACCCCATTTTTAATAGTAATATAGTGACCACATACATGAACCAGTGCTGATTATTGTCCACAGCAAAGTGTTACTTTTAATTCCTCTTCCAACAAGCAGACTGAACATTGAATATTTTAGTCATATATTGCGCCAGAAATGTTGTAATGTCTTTTAATACTTTTGTATTAAAAAGATGGAAACATACCCTGTGGAGAAGCAGACCAGGAGCGATGCTGACTGATAGTCAGCATCGCTCTGCTCGGGGAGGAGTGAAAAACGTGCCATCGGCGGTGTTCGGTGGCTCGGTTCTCAGTGCAGAGACGCTGGGGTCAGCTGCAGCATCGGTCTGATGCTCCATCCACTGAGGGAAGTATAATTAGAAAAGAAAAAAAAACACAATTTTTATGCAATCAGGCAGCCCCTTGCACTACATAGTTGAAGGTAGATCTAATGGAAATTGAATAAGAAAATAGCGTAGTTAATGGCCAGCTTAAGCTCAGAATATATACCCTGGAATTCACAAAGACTGGCATAGGCAGATTTTTCAAAAGTGTCTCATGCATTTCTAAAAGTTGTGAATTCACCAAATTCATATACCTGTCTAGAACTTTTACTTGAACTTGATACACTTTCACCAGGCCCTTCAGTCTGGAATCCCCATGCTGAAAAAACTGTGTGGGGGGGCCCCCCCAAAATCCATACCAGACCCTTATCCGAGCACACAGCCCCAGCAGGTCAGGAAAGAAGGTGGGGACGAGCGAGCGCCCCCCTCCTGAACCGTACCAGGCAGCATGCCCTCAACATGCGGGGGGTGGGTGCTTTGGGGTAGGGTGAGCCCTGCGCTCCCCTCCCCAAAGCACCTTGTCCCCATGTTGATGAGGACAAGGGCCTCTCCCCGACAACCCTGGCTGTTTGGTTGTCCGGGCCTGCGGGGGGGAGCTTATCCGAATTTGCAAGCCCCCTTTAAAAAGGGGGCCCCCAGATCCAGGCCCCCCCACCCTATGTGAATCAACATCGGGTACATTGTACCCCTACTCATTCACCTAAAAAAAAAAAAAAAAGTCAAAAATAAAACACAGTACACAGGTTTTTAAAGTTATTTATTAAGTCAGCTCCAGCGTGACTTCTGATTTCCTCTCCCCTCTCTGGGTCTTCTCCACAGATGTCTTCTAACCCTCGCCAGTTCTTCTCCCTCTGTCTGCTGTCTTCTCGCTCTTTTGCCGGGTCTTTTCCCTCTGCTGTTTTTCCGATGTTGACACGATGCTCTCTCCCGTTCTAATCCTGGGTGCGTGGCGTGCCACTACTTATATTGGCATGGGGCGGGGTCACCGGGTGACGTCATCCGGAGGCCCGCTCCTTATCAAGTCACCACCCGGGGCATGATGGGCGGTGACCCTGCACCATGCCAATATAAGTAGTGTTTTAAGGGGGCTTCCAGATTCCGATAAGCTCCTTGCCGCAGACCCCAACAACCAACGGCCAGGGTTGTCGGTTAGTGGCCCTTGTCCTCATCAACGTGGGGGCAACGTGCTTTGTGGTGGGGGGGCGCAGGGCCCCCCTGCCCCAGAGCACCCCCCCCCCCAGGATGAGGGCATGCGGTCTGGTACGGTTGGGGGGGGTGCTCGCTCGTCCCCATCCCCTTTCCTGACCTGCCAGGCTTACTGCTCGGATAAGGGTCTGGTATGGATTTTTGGGGAGGACCCCCACACCCTTTTTCCGGCATGTGGGTTCCCCCTTAAAATCAAAACTAGACCGAAGGGTGTGATATGCTCATGGAGGGGGAACCCATGCCAGGTTGTTTGGTTTTTTTTTACATTGTACGTGGAGTTCGCCCTACAGCTTCATACCAGACAGTGCCTGGTATTGTCGGGAATCAAAGTCTGATCCCTGCTACTTGAAGTCTGACGCATTTTGGACTTCAAGTAGCAGGGCAAAGTCGAATCCACAGTCCTACGACTATCGCGTCGTACCAGTGTGAAATTAGGATTTTTTCGTTTTACTTGTAAAATCCTTTTCTTTGAGTACATCGTGGGCCACAGTCAGGCTAAAATGTATTACCTGCTGGGTTATACTTCATCTCCAGGTGAATGGACACTGGTAGACCAAAGGTCTTTAGACAGGAAGTAATCCCTTATATAACCCCTCCCATACAGGAAGCACTTCAGGTTGTGTAGCAAGCACTGAATCTCCAAAAAAAAGGGGAGGGATCGCTGTGTCCCATGATGTACTCAAAAGGATTTTACAGGTAAGTATGACATAAAAAAAATCCTATTTTCTTTTTCATACATCATGGGCCACAGAGTTAGGCTAATATTCATTACCTACTGGGACGTCCCAAAGCAATAGTCTTAAGGGGAGGGAGACACCCTGCCAGACAATAGCCATCAGACCTTATACGGCAGCTCGCAGTACACTGCAGCCGAAAGTCGAACCCTCGGCTGCTCGAATATCCACTTGATAAAATTATGTGAACATATACACTGAAGACCAGGTAGCAGCCTTACAAATCTGAGCCACAGATACCTGATGGCAAAAAAGCCCAGGAGGTTACTACACCCCTGGTAGACTGAGCTCTCACCCTAAGGTGAGGAGCTTTACGTTTCAGATCGTAGGCCTGAATGACCAATTGACGGAGCCAATTGGCAATGGAAGCTTGGATGCTGCCTGCCCTTTCTTGGGTCCTTTTGGTAAAACAAACAATGAGTCTGAGCCTCGGATCTCCGCAAATCTAGACAAATAAACCTTGACTGCCCGGACAACGTCCAAGGAGTGCAGCCGTCTCGCTTCCGCCGAATGAGGCTGAGAAAAAAAAGAAGGCAAAATAATGTCCTGATTTAAATGAAAAGCCGACACCACTTTTGTCAAAAAAGGATGGAACAGGTGGTAACACGACCCTGTCGTGGTGAAGGATCAAGTATGGTTCCCTGCATGAAAGGGCCGCCCACTCCGACACTCTTCTAGCCGACGTGATAGCCATCAGAAAGGGCTAGCTTGTGTGACAGCAAGTCTAATGGAATTTCCTTGATAGGTTCAAATGGTTGTTTCTGTAACACAGCACCAAGTTCAAGTCCCAAGGACACATAGGTGACCTAATGGGATAAAGCAAGCGAGTTGCCCCCTGCATAAAGGTTCGGATCTAAAGGCTAAAGGCCTTTGGAAGAATACTGATAGGGCCAAAACTTGACCTCTGTACTCAATCCAATTTGATTTTCACAGCTGACTGTAGAAAAGAGAGAATTCTCCCAATCACGTATTTCCAAGGATGCCATTTTTTGTCTTTGCACCAAGCAATATAAGTCTTCCAGACCTTATGATAGATCTTCCTAGTGACAGCTTTTCTAGCATCCATTAGGGTAGACCCCACTGGTCCCGAGATGCCACGGTCCTTTAACACCCTGGCTTCAATAGCCATGCTGTCAAATTTAGAAACTGTAAATTGGGGTGGAAGCATCCATGGCCCGTCGATTGTCAGTCTCACAATCTCCGGGAACCAGGGCCTTCTGGGCCAAGCTGGTGGCACCAGAATAACTGGCAATGTTTCATATTCCCATCGCACACGTTCCTGGTATAAGCTCTAAAGGTCGGGTGCTGCAGCAACAACCAGCTGGATACTGGTTCAAGTCACAATGTAGATACTTGCCAGCACACCAAGGATCAGCACACGGTGGCGTCCAAACTGTTTAGTTTATTGCATGATCACAACACAAAAAGGTGCACCTTTTTGTGTTGTGATCATGCAAAAACTAAACCGTTTGGACACCACCGTGTGCTGATCCTTGGTGTGCTGGCAAGTATCTACATTACACCAGAAAAACTGGAACTCCCTCTCTCCGAATCCTGTGCAACAAATGTGGAAGGAGAGGGATCGGAGGGAAAGCATAAACCAGGGAGTACTGGCTCCATCGAACTACCAGAGCATCTGCTCCGATTGCCAGAGGATCTCTTGTTCAGGACACGAACTGCTGTAGCTTGTTGTTGAACCTGGATGCCAGTAGGGTCGACCTCATCCCCAACGTTGGCAAATTTCCTGGACCACCCCTGGGTGTACGGACCATTCCCCCAGGCAGATCTGCTGGCGGCTGAGATAATCTGCCTTCCAGTTCTCTACTCCCGGGATATGCACTGCCGATAGAATCGGCACATGTCCCTCTGCCCAGGCTAGTATGTGGTTAGTCTCCTTCAGAGTTTAAAGACTCCTGGTACCGCCTTAGTGGCCTATATATAGGCCACTGCAGTGACATTGTCGGACTGAACCCTGATAGGGCAGTCCTGAAACTTCCCTGTCCAGAACTGTAAGGCCAGTCGTACTGCCTGTAATTCCAGGACTTGATGGGCAGGATCTGTTCTGTCCTTGACCATTTCCTTGAGCTGTGAGCCCCTCTAGGGTCGTTCCCCAGCCTGAGAGACTGGCATCTGTAGTCAGTACTCTCCAAGTTACCGGAAGGAAGGATCTTCCCTTTCGCAGGTTCTGGAACCACGAGTTTAGGCTTAAGCGTGCCCGAGGAGATAAGAACATTGGATAATCCAGGGCTTGTCCTCTCCTTTTCCAAGCCAACAAGATGTCTTGTTGTAGAGGCCTGGAATGGAACTGGGCATAGGGCACCGCCTCGAAGGAGACTCATACAGAGCCGAATGGAGGGTTGTCTGGAGCCCCTTATCTGACGCACCTGATTCTTCAGGGCACAGATCCTTGCGGGTGGCAAGAATACTCTTGCTTGGACAGTATCTAGGATCAGACCTAAATATTTTAGACCTTGAGCTGGTTTCAAGGCTGACTTTTCGTTACTTCTGATCCAGCCTAAGCTTTTCAAATACCGCACTGTGCTTGTTATGCTCTGTTCTAGAGCCTGTAATGAGTAATCTCTGAGCAGGTCATACAGATACCCAAGCACCAGGATCCCTTGGGCCCTTAAAAGACCCAGTACTGGTGCTAGGACCTTTCTGAACACCCGGGGAGCTGTAGCAAGCCCGAAGGGTAGAGCCACAAACAGAAATGACATTGTTCTACTGCAAATCGCAGGAACCTCTGATAAGCCTGAAAGATAGGTACGTGTAAATACGCGTCCTTTATATCGATGGAGGCTAAAAAGTCTTCCATCTAGAGCAAGGCTACAACTGAGCGGACAGACTCCATCCGAAAGGACTGGATTTGTAGATACTGCTTCAGGGATCTTAGGTCCAAAACTGGGTCCTGTGACCCTGTTTGGTTTTTAAACCGTAAAACATGTTCGCTTATTCGGATACAGGAACCTGTACAATCACTTGATGCACTAAATGATGTAGTGCCTGAAGCAATGAGTCTCTTTTTTGGAGGATCTTAGGGCATGTTGAATCTTTAAAACCTCTGAAAGGGAACCCTTGCAACTCCAGCTTGTAACCGCGGGATATAATTGAGGTGACCCACTCGTCCTGAATTATTGTTCTCCAAATGTCCGCAAAGTGCAGCAGTCTTCCAATCCACCCGATAGAGTGGGGGCGTCTCCTCAATAGGAGGGCTTGGTGCTGGGATTAAAAGAATTTTGGACCCAGGGCTTTTTCTGGCCTTGGCCCTGGCCTTGCGACTTGCCCCTGGCCCTAGCGCCCTGTTGGTGGCAGCTGAGACATTTGAGGAAGCAGTCCCTGAAGTTTTAAATGAGGGACGCCTGGTGCTTTCCTTCACAGGAAGTAGAGAACTCTTCTCTCCAGAAATCTTTTGGATACATGAAAAAGGGAAACCTGACAATAACTTTTCACAAGGAAGCTCGGCTGACCAGTTCTTGAGCCACAAAAGACTGTACATATGTACAGACAAAGAGAGCCAAACGAGAAACGTGCTGTATTGAATCCTTTTGAGGCATCAACAGAAAAACACAGCGCTTGAGAAATTTCTGTCTTATTTTCAGGCAGATCATCCTCCTCGTTAGGCCTATCAGGCCGTTTGACTTGATCCTTTACAGACTGGCAGATACCAATTGCTGCAACAGCTGGCTGAATAGTTGAACTGGCCAAAGAAAAGGAAGTCTTTTAATAATGACTCCAATTTCGTGTCAACAGGGTCTTTCAAGCCCTGTGCGTTATCTACCTGAACAAGTTAAGTTCTTGTTTAAGGAAGAGACTGCTGCATTTATGGCTGGCATGCTCCCTTTTTTAACAAACTTTTCATCCATGGGATATAAAAAGGGAAAATCTCTTAAAGCGGGGGTCCACCTATCTATCGTTTTTTTTTTTTTTTGAGTTCATTCACAAACTTTTCTTCTCAGCATTACATACTCACATATTGTGTGTAATATGTCCGCCTGTGTCAGATTTAGTCGGAAAGAATAACTTATATTATTCACTGCAGGCGGTTTCCATCTTCATTGTGGGCATTTGAAGCCCACAAGCATTCATTTCCTGAATGTGGTGAATGCTGTGCTCCCAGCATTCACCGCTCGTTACCGCACATGCTCAGTGGCATCCTGGGAACCCTGCGGGATGGAGGCAATCATGCCAGCAATTCTGTGCTCTAACACGGCAAGAGCTGAGGACAGTTCATCCTTAGTGATAAAGGGTGAAGCAGCAGCGTTGACTGTAGGCACAATCCCAGTTAGGCGCAGTTGCTCAGATTGCCCGGAAGCCTCTGGTCCTTCAGGGGATATAACACTAGGGATATGACTAGGTTCATCAGGAGCTACTGATGACATAGGTGTGCCCTTCCCTGTAGTGTTGGTCCCGCTCCTCTTTTTTTAAGACATTTACTAGCTACAAAAAGAGAGCACCTGGGTGTAGTCTTAAAACACCTCAGAAGGGAAACCCTTTAATATGACTCACCAAGCCTCCTGCTAACTACCTTAGCCCGCTAAGCGACACTTGGTGACTCACGTGACCCATGTAAGGAGAAATTAACTACTGCAAGTGCCACAGTCTGTTCTGTGTCCCACAGCTGCCTCCTGGAAGCACCGCATGCTTGGCATGTACAGCTTAAATCAGCTGACTGTGTACCGGAACGTTCTGTGCATGGCATGCACATGTCCGTGAGTGGTCCTGGCAAACGGGCGTGGCTATATTCACGTGTGATGCAAATCTTCGTGCGCCCAGATAAAGGCTACTGCGCATGTGTGGCGAAGCCGTGTGCGCCATGGCCGCCAAACAAACTGCTAAGTCCAGCGGCTTTTTTGCGAATGCATGTGCCCCATGGCCGTCAAACAGCAACTGCTGAGTACAGCAGCACTCTTGCGAATGTACGTGCGCCATGGTAAACCAAGGCGAAATGGCACACAGTCATGCACCATCATACAGATAAACAGCTAGACACAAGCAAAAGAGGTACACTTTGCAAACACTCACAGCTAGCCCAAAACTCCTCCGTATGGTCACCGCACACAGGTGTCCAGCCTCTAGCTAGCTTGACTGATTGTTACAATCACTGGGACACCCCACAATATTAAAATAAAAGGGGTTTCACTTACCCGTCTAGGAGCAGGGCAGCTTAGAAACTAAGAGCCCAATCTTCACCCTTCATGACGGGTTCCTGTCACTCGAGGACCTTCAAGGACTGGGTACCCTTTTCATGTTTAGGGACCACTCCCTTGGACCTGTACAGCACCCTGCAGGAATGCCTTAGCGCTGTAGTGTCCAGGATTCCACTTTGCAGGGTCCTGCTTCCAGGGGGCCGCATTACAGGCTAAACCTCGCAGGATCTTCAATCTTCTTTGCGAGGCTCGGGTATCCTTTATCTAAGCATATAAAGCCTGTGTCAAATGGATCCAATCAATCAATACCTTGATTCATTTAAGAACCGTTTGTGGGACTAGAGACTTGGAGCTCAGAGAGCTCAAACAAACCATGCCATCCACCTTTCAGACACTGGTAAAAAACTGAGGTGCTTCCTGTATGGGGAGGGGTTATATAGGGGATCACTTCCTGTCTAAAGACCTTTGGTCTACCAGTGTCCATTCACCTGGAGATGAACTATAACCCAGCAGATAATGAATATTAGCCTGACTCTGTATCCCATGATGTATGAAAAAGAAAGGGGCCTTAGCCAGTTTTTATCTCTGTATGCCAAAAGAGAGTTGGTCTTATTTAGCTCTACTTTTGCATTTGGTGCATTCAATGAAACACAATGGGGGAAATTTACTAAAACTGGTGCACACAGAATCTGATGCAACTGTGCATAGCAACTATTCAGCTTCTAGGTTTTAGCCACGGTTCACACTGATGCAGGTTTGAAATCGTGCCAGTCCAGCTGAACTTGCGCGATTTCAAACCCGCATGTCAGTCGAACTTTGGGAGTGATTTTCACATATGTCTATTGAGGTCGCCAAAAGTAGTGCAGGAACTACTTTTGGGAATCGGTGCAGTGCCGCAAAAGTCAGCGTCGCACAGATTCCGACAGTGCCACAAGTGGCGATTTGATGTGTCAAATTGCATGTCAAAACGGCCCGATGTGAACTTAATTGAACATGCAGACGTTCAAAGCTGATTTCTTACTATATTCAGCTTCACCAGATTCTGTGTTCTACAGTTTTCCAAGTCTCCCACCAATGTAAAAGTGTTTTAGAGCTACCTGAATTTTGTGCACGAGTCGCTATCAAAACCAAAGTGTCACAAATGCTTCATGAATTTGGCACAATAGATTGACGAGGGATTAATGCCAGAATAGAGGCCCCGCATCTTTTATTGATTTCCCCCTATAGTGTTTAATGCATGTTAACCATATATCCCATAGCAAATAAAAAAGATGTATTAATTTGCTTGAATGTGGAAGTATCAATGATTGGTTAAAGTGCCATTAAACGCCAATAATAAAAACAATTATTTTAAAGGCGATTCACTGCAATGTATGATGTGATATATGAGCTGTGCACAAATTCTCAAAAAATCGTTTATAGTGCTGTATCCCTTTTACTGTTAAATACCTATCCTCCCTGTCATGGCACTGGAAGGACTAAAACAAATTCTGGGCTAAAAGTGTGTGTGTGTGTGTTTGTGTGTGTGTAAACACACACTGCAAATTTGGTAATTTTAGATCTTACAGTCTACCCAAAAGTATGTGTTGGGTATTGGTAAAGGTGGAAAGCTGAATCACCATCTGGCTTTTTGCATCTTCTGAGAACTTCAGTGACAGAATGTAAAATCTCTGTTCCTCCTTCACCCTTAAGTTGCATTATTTCTCCTATGACGTGAGTGTATCTAGGCGTTTTCAGTTCTCTAGCTGCATTCTCTATGCTATAGATAAAAATGGTAAAAGCAGGAACCCACCATCTTTTTAATTACATGCACTCATATTTGCTACCTATAATCTCAAGAGCAGAGTTTGAACCATAGTCCTTGATTGACGTAAGAAGCTGCTATTACCAACTCAACATTTATTGAAGCCTGAAATGTCAGTTCTAGGGTGACACATCTTTTGTAAATTTAGACAGGGACATATAAGATTTGCAAATTACAAGAACTTAAATATTGACTCAAGTGGTTTATTGTCAAGGCTTTGCTATTAAAGATGAGATAATCTTGTTCTTGCAGTCCATTGAGGGACATAGAAATTGAGGTGAATGGGATTGGACTGCCTACAGGGGTTTTGGCCACTGCCAAACCAAAAAAGGTAATCCTGTTCCCGTATAACCCTGTGTGCAATTAGTACTGTACATAAGGCTATAACACAGAGGAGTGGGACCATGTTTAAACATTAATGGCTGTGTGTGAGTTATTTTGAGGGGACAACAAACGTACACTGTTATACAAGCTATACACTCACTCCTTTACATTGTAGCAAAGTGTCATTTCTTCAGTGTAGTCACATGAAAAGATATAATAAAATATTTACAAAAATGTAAGGGGTGTACTCACTTTTGTGAGATACTGTATATGAGAGTCCCCGGGGCTGCACAACCCAAGAGTATACAATTAAAATTGAAAAATTCCCCCCAGGGGTTTTTTTAGGCAGCAAAAGATTAATCGTGTCAAAGTCTTTTATTATGTCAGAAAGTAAATGACAGATACAGATATACAATAAATTTGATTTTAAAATTCAAGCTCTGGTTTTCAACACAAACGACAACATCACTCATGGCAAAAAAACACCCCAATTACATTTACAACATTACTATCCACATGAATACCATAATGCATTTCGACCCTTTAGTTCCTGGTCTTCAGGGGCCTCAGTGGCTTTGAAGATTTTATAGTGAGTAGAAAAAGAAAAAAAAAAGTGTTTTCTCAACCATTGAGGGACAGAGGACAATAATATTTTTCAGACACCTGGGACATTCAAAAGCAGTCATGGGTGGACAACAGATACTTACTTAACCACTGACCACTCGTGTAACGCATATGTGCTGTGGCAAAGCGGGTGGACTTTAATGTCCATAAGTGACACATAAGCATCTAAGGGCAGCTGAGGTTTCTGTGCTGAGAGCTTGCTCCCATCACAGTAACCGTTCCCAGCCTCTAGTAATCATCAGGACTGGCTTGCCATCATGTGACCACTGTGAAACACAAGGTGAGGTTTACTAAAACTAGAGAATGCAAAATATGATGCCGCTCTGCATTGAAACCAATCAGCTTCCGGAAAAGTAAAAAACACATACAGTATCTCACAAAAGTGAGTATACCCCTCACATTTTTTAAAATTTTTTATTATATCTTTTCATGTGACAACACTGAAGAAATTACACTTTGTTACAATGTAAAGTAGTGAGTGTACAGCTTGTATAACAGTGTAAATTTGTTGTCCCCTCAAAATAACGCAACACACAGCCATTAATGTCTAAACCGTGGGCAACAAAAGTGAGTACACCCCTAAGTGAAAATGTCCAAATTGGGCCCAAAGTGTCAATATTTTTTGTGGCCACCATTATTTTCCAGCACTACCTTAACCCTCTTGGGCATGGAATTCACCAGAGCTTTACAGGTTGCCACTGGAGTCCTCTTCCACTCCTCCAAGACGACATTACGGTGCTGGTGGATGTTAGAGACCTTGCGCTCCTCCACCTTCCAGTTGAGGATGCCCCACAAATGCTCAATAGGGTATAGGTCTGGAGACCTACTTTGCCAGTCCATCACCTTTACCCTCAGCTTCTTTAGCGAGGCAGTGGTCATCCTGCCTATGTTTGGGGTCATTATCATGTTGGAATACTGCCCCGCGGCCCAGTCTCTGAAGGGAGGGGATCATGCTCTGCTTCAGTATGTCACAGTACATGTTGGCATTCATGGTTCCCTCAATGAACTGTAGCTCCCCTGTGCCGACAGCACTCATGCAGCCCCAGACCATGACACTCCCACCACCATGCTTGACTGTAGGCAAGACACGCTTATGTATGTACTCTTCACCTGGTTGCCGCCACACACGCTTGACACCATCTGAACCAAATAAGTTTATCTTGGTCTCATCAGACCACAGGACATGGTTCCAGTGATCCGTGTCCTTAGTCTGCTTGTCTTCAGCAAACTGTTTGCAGGCTTTCTTGTGCATCATCTTTAGAAGAGGCTTGCTTATAAGATGACAGCTATGGAGACCAATTTGATGCAGTGTGCGGCGTATGGTCTGAGCACTGACAGGTTGATCCTCCACTCCTTCAACCTCTGCAGCAATGCTGGCAGCACTCATACGTCTCTTTCCCATAGACAACCTCTAGATATGGCGCTGAGCACGTGCACTCAACTTCTTTGGTCGACCATGGCGAGGTGTGTTCTGAGTGTCCTGTTAAACCACTGTATGGTCTTGGCCGCCATGCTGCAGCTCAGTTTCAGGGTCTTGGCAATCTTCTTATAGCCTAGGCCATCTTTATGTAGAGCAACAATTCTTTTTTTCAGATCCTCAGAGTTCTTTGTCATGAGGTGCCATGTTGAACTTCCAGTGACCAGTATGAGAGAGCGATACCACCATATTTAACACACCTGCTCCCTATTCACACCTGAGACCTTGTAACACTAATGAGTGACATGACACCGGGGAGGGAAAATGGCTAATTGGGTCCAGTTTGGACATTTTTACTTAGGGGTGTACTCACTTTTGTTGCCAGTAGTTTAAACATTAATGGCTGTGTGTGAGTTATTTTGAGGGGACAACAAATGTACACTGTTATAAAAGCTGTACACTCACTCCTTTACATTGTAGCAAAGTGTCATTTCTTCAGTGTAGTCACATGAAAAGATATAATAAAATATTTACAAAAATGTAAGGGGTGTACTCACTTTTGTGAGATACTGTATATGAGAGTCCCCGGGGCTGCACAACCCAAGAGTATACAATTAAAATTGAAAAATTTCCCCCAGGGGTTTTTTTAGGCAGCAAAAGATTAATCGTGTAAAAGTCTTTTATTATGTCAGAAAGTAAATGACAGATACAGATATACAATAAATTTGATTTTAAAATTCAAGCTCTGGTTTTCAACACAAACAACAACATAAAACATCACTCATGGCAAAAAACACCCCAATTACATTTACAACATTGCTATCCACATGAATACCATAATGCATTTCGACCCTTTAGTTCCTGGTCTTCAGGGGGATTTTTATTCTAGGGAAATATATCAAAAAATTCTAATTAAGACATTGGCAATATATGAAACATTATTACAACATTTCAAATTGTGCAAAAGATATCTCTCCATATACATATAGGTATATTTACCATTGAGTAGATGAGAGAGTGAAGATGTATCGCACAAACCAGATTGCTAAAAAGCATTTGCGTTCAGTGATACCATCGTCTCCACACGTCCCCTCCATGCCACCCAGGTGAATCTCCAGTCCACCGGGCCTGCAAGGGGCCTTGAGGCGCTCCTGGACCTGGAGAGGAAATTTTTCCATTTTTACCAATCGACTTCCAGTTTGTTTTGTTAAAGCTCCATGGAACAAGCTGAGGTTAGAAGCTGGTTGGCTACCATGCACAACTGCACCACATTTTGCACAGTTTTGGTAAATCAACCCCAAAGTTGGATAAACAATGTTCAAAGAAATCAAACCGCAAACAGCTGAGGGCTTAGTGGACCACCCATAATCCTTAACTTCATAGACAGACGAACAGTATATTTATATACACAAACATGTAAACAGCCAAAGATAAACAGACACTAGGTTCAAGGATAGGAATATAGAATATACAGGATGAACCTGACAGATAAAAAAAAAGAGAATGCACACGGGGAAAGGGAGAGAAATATAAGTGAAATTAATGAAAGGTAGAAATCCCAATCACTTCGAAAGATAGGGTGAGAAGAATTGCAACACCCATATAACGGAAAATTTTATACTTACCTGATGGTAATTTTCCTTTCCTTATGCAAAGCATGACAGCACACACGAATCAACTCCCCTGCTTCCAATGTTGCTTAATTGACTTTGCAATAGGCAAAAAAAATGGTTTGTAGTATATGAACCTGGTTGGTATCCTGTAAAATTCTGGACCTATGAAATTTGCCCATGAGCATGCCACCTATCTGATAAAGTGAGCTCTGCACTAGATTAATAAATTTATCTTCGTCCTATAAGCCGTTTAGGCTACTCTGACCTGAGATAATGCCATTGTCCTAGTGGACAGTCTTCTGATACTGCCAGGCCTAAAGAGGCCACTGTCTGACCTTCTAGAGAAGGGCCACTTCCATGTATTTCTTCCACATAGAGTCCATTACTCCAGCTTGTGGTGACGCAGACATTTCAGTTTGGACATGCCGGAAGGGTGATGTCTTGACCCAGAAGCAAGGATGCAGACCCTCGTCTGGTGCTGGAGAGGAAGAAACCAGAGCTATTTTGTTTGATTATGGTAGCAATGAGGTAGTTTACCACTTGAAGCTTGGATCTCTGAAATAAGTCTCCTAGACGTGAAATCCTTAAGAAATACTGCTTTAGTGTCACTGAACCTATTGAAGTAGTCTTGTTCAGAAGAATGGAGGAGCAGGACAACTTTCCCAACACCAGTTGCACTGCAAGTTCTAAGGGGAAAGAACGATCTGTACCTGCCTTTTGGAATTGGTTGTGCTGCGGTCACTGGATCTCAGGAATTGAGGACCTGACCAAGACTTGACTACTGTTCAATCCCTTATCTTATATTACTTGCAGCCGTCTTAATCTTTGCAGCCAGGAGCAGAGGATTCTATCCTTAAATTCTGTGAGATTTCCCATGTTCTAGTAAACCTGGAGTTTGCCGTAGGTTCCCCTGGTTTCCACAAGGCTGTGTAAGGTCTGAGATCTCAGGAAGAATAGAATAGGAGGTTCTTGGGCCAAAGACTGTACTTTGAGGACACCATGGCCTGTAAGGCCACCGGATCATTATTGCCCTTATCCCAGCTTTATGACTACGGATCCTGGTTGAACTAGATGGACTTATGTCTTTTAAACCTGCCTAACTATGTACTGTGATCCTGATGAGGAGCTTGGAGATCACTGAGTCTGGTGGCTATATAGGCTAACCTGCCGACACAGCTGGATGTTAGTAGATCCACTGCTTACACTTCTGGAAAGCTCCTCTTGCAGGAATAACTGCCCTTCCTGACTATTGAGTTTACTGCCAAAGTTGAGATTCATTGAACCACTTGCTGGTCTAGGGGCTCACCCTTGACATCCAAGGCTTTGTATTTTCCGTTTCTGACAGGAAGTTCTGGGAAGCCAGAACACAGAGCAGTGAGGTGAGACAGGTTTTACTGTTGGCAAACCTGAATGGGAGATACTTCTTGTCATGATGATAAGAGATTACCTATTGCCATCTGTTTGGGGCATAACTGAGGCCTCCTAGGCTGTGTTGCCCAAATGAATTCCCCACTTTATCTAATGGTTTGTGTAATTTTTCTCAAAGACTCCAAATGACTTTTTTTGATCTTGATCCTTCGTTCCATATCTTGCCTAAATCTGCTTTCCGACTAAGCACAATGGACCAATGCTTCCTGTTGGACAAATTTTGGTAACATTTGCTTAAAGGCTTGATATCTCTAAAAGAACCAAAGTGGTAATTAGAGGAGCTGGAAGAGTGGAAAGAAATTCTATTGACCTTCTAACTGCACAAAGAACAACTTGCCAGAACACCAGGAATCTAACGTTGTTGTCCCAAGGTTTTTGTTGCAGACCGATCATATCACAAAGACAAGTGCTGCACAGGCCCCACTGATCCTGAGCCTCCTGCCCAAATTTGCATTAATTTCTGCAATATAACACCTACTGGGCACATTTGAGTGAAAAGGAACTTTGCTGCTCCTCGAGAGGAGCAGACTTGGGCTTAGGCGATTATGGATTTTCCAGTCTCTTCTCTAGCTCCTCTCAGGCCCTGTCACCACTCTTTGTTCTGGGCCTAGGTGACTAGCCTAAGGGATTAGTCCCTGATCTGGACATCACTGATTCATCAGCTGCAGGCATCATCCCGGTACCGTTTTTTAGAGCGGGCAATCGGCTTTCCAGGGATAACAACCAATGCGGCTAAAAGCCGCTCGATTGTTATCCCGGAGGAGCGGGAGGGGACATCCCCCCTTCCGCCGCTCTGACCAGGCCTCCCGTCCCACCGGGAGACCCGATCCGCGATCCGGCACTTCCGGCTTCTAGCCATAGACTGGAACTAAGCCATAAAACGGCTTTGTTCCAGTCTCCTGAATTTAAACATGGAAGTGACGTCACTTCTGGTTTACTCGGCTGCCAATGGTGCCGGATTTTTTAAAAATACAGTATTCAGAAGCGCCGTTTTTGGCGATCTGAATACTTTGAAGTGCAAAGGAGGGATTGGAGGTCTTTTATACCCCCGATCCCTCCATAAAGAGTACCTGTCACCACCTATTACTGTCACAAGGGATGTTTACATTCCTTGTGATAGCAATAAAAGTGATCTTTTTTTTTTTTAACACAATTTAATAATATAAAATTAAATAAATAGGAAAAAAAATTGTAATGCGCCCCATCCCTGCAAGCTCCTGCAGCAAAGAAAAACGCATATGGAAGTCGCACCCGCATATGTAAACAGTGTTCAAATCACACATGTGAGGTATCGCCTGGATCGTCAGAGCGAGGGCAATAATTCTAGCACCAGACCTTCTCTGTAACTCTAACCTGGTAACCGTAAAAAAAAATTTAAAGCGTCGCCTATGAAGATTTTAAGGTACCGTAGTTTGTTGCCATGCAATCATAAACCGTGACATGTTTGTATGTATTCGCATATGTGTATGTATTCACCCCCTTTGTTATGAAGCCCATAAAAAGCTCTGGTGAACCAATTACCTTCAGACGTCACATAATTAGTGAAATGATGTACACCTGTGTGTAATCTAAGTGTAGCATGATCTGTCATTACATATACACACCTTTTTGAAAGGCCCCAGAGGCTGCAACACCTAAGCAAAAGGCACCACTAACCAAACATTGCCATGAAGACCAAGGAACTCTTCAAACAAGTAAGGAAAATGTTGTTGAGAAGTACAAGTCAGGGTTAGGTTCTAAAAAAATATCCAAATCTTTGATGATCCCTAGGAGCACCATCAAATCTATCATAACCAAATGGCAAGAACATGGCACAACAGCAAACTTGAGATGGCCGAACACCAAAACTCATGGACCGTGCAAGGAGGGCATTAATCAGAGAGGCAGCACTGAGACCTAAGGTAATCCTGGAGGAGCTACAGAGTTCCACAGCAGAGACTGGAGTATCTGTACATAGGACGACAATAAGCCGTACGCTCTGTAGAGTTGGGCTTTATGACAGAATGGCCAGAAGAAATCCATTATTTTCAACAAAAAACAAAATGGCACGTTTTGAGTTTGCGAAAAGGCACGTGGGAGACTCCCAAAATGTATGGAGGCAGGTGCTCTGGTCTGATGAGACTAAAATTTGAACTTTGTGGCCATCAAAGAAAAATGCTATGTCTGGCGCAAACCCAACACATCACATCACCCAAAGAACACCATCCCCACAGTGAAACATGGTGGTGGCAGCATCATGCTGTGGGACGTTTTTCAGCAATCGGGACTGGGAAACTGGTCAGAGTTGAGGGAAAGATGGATGGTGCCAAATACAGGGATATTCTTGAGCAAACCCTGTACCACTCGGTGATTTGAGGGTAGGATGGAGGTTCACCTTCCAACAGGACAATGATCCCAAACACACTGCTAAAGCAGCACTTGAGTGGTTTAAGGCGAAACATGTAAATGTGTTTTTTGGAATGGCCTAGTCAAAGCCCAGACCTCAATCCAATAGAAAATCTGTGGTCAGACTTAAAGATTGCTGTTCACAAGTGCAAACCATCCAACTTGAAGGAGCTGGAGCAGTTTTGCAAGGAGGAATGGGCAAAAATCCCAGTGGTAAGATGTGGCAAGCTCATAGAGACTTATCCAAAGCGACTTGGAGCTGTGATAGCAGCAAAAGGTGGCTCTACAATGTATTGACTTTGGGGGGGTGAATAGTTATACACATTGACTTTTTCTGTTATTTGTATACTATTCGTTGTTTGCTTCACAATAAAAAAAAAAAAAAAAAATCTTCAAAGATGTGGGCATGTTCTGTAAATTAAATGATGCAAATTCTCAAACAATCCATGTTAATTCCAGGTTGTGAGGCAACAAAACACGAAAAATGCCAAGGGAGTGAATACTTTTGCAAGGCACTGTAATTGGTTTAAGTTGCGGTGGCTCGACATTATGGACTAACTTGTCCCTTAAAGCGGGGGTTCACCCACACCGCCAAAAAAAAAAATATTAAAAGCCAGCAGCTACAAATACTGCAGCTGCTGACTTTTAATACATTGCCACTTACCTGTCCCAGGGTCCAGCGATGTCGGCAGGGGACGCCGAGAACCCGCTCGGTTCTCGGCAGCTGCCGCCGCCATCCTAGGTGAGGGAATCAGGAAGTGAAGCGTTGCGGCTTCACTTCCCGGTTCCCTACTGCGCATGCGCGAGTCGCGCTGCGCGTCCCTAGTGGTCCCCGCTCTCTGCTGGGAGCTGTGTGTTCCCAGCAGACAGCGCGGTTGGGACAGGAAGAAGCATAGACTCCCATGGGAGTCTATGCCGGAAGTAGGTGCAAATACCTGTCTTTGACAGGTATCTGCACCCCCCTCCCCCCTGAAAGGTGCCAAATGTGACACCGGAGGGGGGGAGGGTTCCGAAAAGCGGAAGTTTCATTTTTGTGTGGAACTCCGCTTTAAGTTGGGTGCTCTTCTTTATACTATTTTGGGTCTGTCTGGTAAATGCCCTTTTAAATGGACATCTTGTTTCAGAACGCCCCAATATTTACTAAGAATCTTTATACATTGTAGTCCAAAACCAAACAGGTACTCGTATCCATATCATTAGCTCTACTGCTAGTCCTATCTTCTAATAAACTCGACCTGTCTAGATCTCTGATCTTACTTCGTTCTTGTTCCAAAAATGCCCCCCGATACCCTTTGTCCCTGAACATTTTAGTTAGTTGGTCTGTTTGTGTTTCAAAGTCATCCTTTCATGTACAGGAATATTAGTTTCACCAGGGTTTGAAGTGGCAGCTATTAGTGGGAATATATTAATTACGAACTGTCTCTTTAAAAAAATGTTTGTTACCATGCCTTGGGGAGTATTAAAAATCTCTCAATCCAAAAAATGAATGTGATCTCTGTTTACATCCCATATTAAAACAACATTGCAATCATTATTGTTCATAGATAGAATCAAAGATTCCATTTCATCTCTGTTGCCCCTCCACATGAGAATTAAATAATCACTGAAGCATTTATATAGCACAATTCTTGGGTCAGGGTGTGACAATATCCCCTCCTCCTCTCACTGTGCCATATACAAATTTGCGACGCTAGGTGCAATTTTTGCACCCATTGCAACGCCTCTAACCTGTAAATAATAAACACTACTATGCCAAAAATAATTATGCTGCAAACAAAAATGTATACATTTTAAAATAAATTTCCGGTGTCTGCGATGTAGATTTGGTATACTGTTTTAATGCCTAGTTGACTGCTTTCCTGCCCCCCTGGTGGTCAATGATAGTATATAATGATGCCACATTGGCTGTGGCCATCACCATATCCTGTCTTCCATTACAGTCTTTTAATAACTGTAATACATGTTTCGTGTCCTTAAGATAAGCTTTTGTGTCCTTCACTAGAGGCTGCAAATGTAAGTCGATGTCTTAACCAAACCTGGAATATAGGGACTCACTAATTATAATTATGGGTCTCCCTGGAGGATTTACTTTATCTTTGTGGATCTTGGGTATATAGTAAATAACAGAAATCCATCAGGAGGCCCTGGTGACATTACATAAAACGAAACGATTGTGGGAATGATGCACACACCCTCAAGCACAGATGCTTTTTGAATTAATGTCTGTTTGAAGGACAGCACTGGCTATAGTGGAGAGATTTACAGCCAGCAGCATCTTTGTTTATATGTAAGTGCACTGATTTTAAAATTAAATGGTTGAGACCATACTACACCATGAGGAGTCTCCCTGTTTTTTACCCATTTTAATTCTGAGGATTCATCCATCCATCCCATCCAAGACGGTGAGCTGGTTCATCTTGTCACCATAAGGGGAACACAGTGAGCATTTACAGATTTCCATATGAGGATCAGAGATCCCAATAAGCACTGAATGATCTTCCTGAGTAAGGAAGATCGCTGGTAATCTGTTAAGCCCCCATCTGATTTATGGTGAAGGTGTCACAACGGTGAATGTCTGAGCACTGCTCCATCAGGATCGATCTATCCACTGTGAGACACTGGCATGCATGAACTGTTTGCACAGGAGCACTTTAGTGATCAATTTTATCAACTTTGCACTTTATGAATATATTATATTTTGCACTTTTGCATAGGACATTTTTGAATTGAATAATATTTTGATTGGATTTTTTGTTCACGTCAAAGGTTTCCCATTGTCATATATGGTGTTTTGCACATGGTAATTTTATTTAGCGCTGCAATTTTAGGACATACATAAACGGCTGTAAGTGCTGCTCAGCAAATTCTGGTGGGGGGGGGGTGTTCCCCTGTCAGAATACAATAGCACAGTGGGGGAGATAGTACCAACATTGCTTGTGTTTGCACATTTATCTGTCCGTTTTTTTTTTTTTCATTCAACCCGCTGTATTGAAAAAAAAACCTTGCAGTGTGTACTGGGCTTAAGCAGCAGTGTGAGATTCAATGATATGCCACCCTCAAGCACCGGGGGTGCAGTAATGCCAGAAGCAGATAATAAAGATGCGTTGAGAAATTTTAATGGTTAGAGCTAAAAGAGAAACCTGAGCCTCTAAACTGCTAGAAGATAAACCTGTAAAGAATACAGCCCTGTAAAGAAATAACCTGTCATTTGTAAAAGTGAATAGGTAAGTACGTTTTATGTAGAGGGCTGCTGTCCTTGAGATCTGTGGTAAAACTTGACAGGTAGACTTTGATCGTCTATGAGGTACCACTGTACTAGTAGAGGAAAAATGGGGATCCATCACCCCATCCCAAGATCTCCTGCACTGTGTTAAAGGCACTCAAATCTGTCCTCTCAACAACACCCACTGCATGTTCTGAAAAAAAAGGGGGCATGCATTGTTCTGTCTCACAGTAGCAGCTTCATACAAGGGCCAGAACTGTTGCTGTCACCCTGTACAGGCTGTCAATATGGAAAACAGCAAGGTTTTGCAAATACAAACCCTTGGAATTCACAGGTAATAACACAATTAATAACTTTGCTAGACATAAGAAACGTATATGAAAAAAAAATATTTGGCTGGTGGCTGTTGATTAGTCTTTAAGTAAATAAGAGAGGACATACATTAAAAGGTACGCCATGTACATTTATGTTGATTCAAACCTGGATTCCAGGCAAAACATTAAATACACAGATACCACATACTGCTGTAAACTGCACACATGTGAACCCTAACTAAGTGTTCGGGCCTATTTCTGTGTCCCTATGGGACCCTTTTGACATTAAATCAAGAATTTACATTCACTCCAAGTTGAGGTTAAGGTATATGTAAACCCTAAAAATTCAGTAGACAACTGGGCAGGGCCAATGCTATTTCGTTCAATTTCAGTACAAATAGACATATGCTGTCAGTGCAAAGGAGGAGGTGCATAAGGAGCTACTGTAAGTGCATTTCTGGCAGATCAACAGGTATTTTCTGTGTTTGCATGGCCTTTAAAGAGATAAGACAAAAGTTAATGTACATGATTTTGTAGGGATGTACTCTAAGGATATATACAGGTTTATATAGTTTTTTTTTTTTTTTGTATTGGCCTTAAGTTATATCCCTGCCATTCAGCTGTTAAATGTCAGAAACTCCACTGCCCACTGAGGCTCTGACATTTGAATGGTAAAGGGTTTAATCCTAAATTGGAGGGAAGTTGAGACTCTGTGTACACCCTGAGTCCAAGACCCCAGGGGCTTCACAGAGGCACACGTGTAAAGAGAACCATGATAGGCTGTGTGTTGGGCACCAACTCACTAGAGCACTCGCCTTACTTCTTCTGGGATGGGACAGTGACCCACTGCTGGTAGATAGAAGCCCTCGCCATATTGTGCAGGGGCATGTGGGGGAGGAAATAGTAAGAGCTCGGTTTTAGATAGATTCAGTTTGAGGAAGTGGTGTGACATCCAGGCTGATATGTCTGTTAGTAAACCAGTGATGCATGAGGAAACTGGTGGGGTGAGCTGAGGGGCAGAGAGATAGATTTGGGTGTTATCGGCATATAACTGGTAGCGGAAGCCATGGGAGTTTATCAGTTGACCCAGGGAGGACGTGTAGATTGAGAACAGTGGTGGTCCAAGGACAAAACCTTGGGGGACCCAAACGGTAAGAGGAGTTGGAGAGGAGGAAGTGGAGTTGTAAGTGACACTGAAGGTGCGGTGAGATAGGTAAGATTCGAACCAACGGGGAGCACAGCCATGGAGACCAGGCAAATTTAGTTTTTTGAGGAGAAGGGGTGGTCAACTATATCAAAGGCAGCGGAAAGATCCAAGAGTAAGAGTACGTAATAACGACCAATGGTTTTGGCTATTAGTAAGTAATTTTTGAGTTTTAGGAGGGCAGTTTCTGTGCAGTGCTGTGGGCGAAATTCAGATTGAAGGGAATCAAGAAGGTTATTTCCAATGAGATGGTCACTCAGTCGGTTGTAGACTAAACGTTCAAGAAGTTTGGAGGCAAAACGAAGTATTGAGATGGGTCTTAGGTTGTTGGATTTTTGGCCTTTTTGGTATGGGAGTGACTAGCGCATGTTTTAGAGGGTTTGGGAAGATGCTAGTAGAGAGGGAGAGATTAAAGATATGAGTTAAAGAGTGTAGGATAGAGTCAGATTGTGACCGTAGTATTTGAGAAGGGTCCAGGGGGCAGGAGGTTAGGTGGGCGTTGGAAAAAAGTTTGGTGACTTCCTCTATAGTAGCTTGGTTAAAAGAGGGAAGTATTGATTGTGCAGGATGACAAGAAGTGTAAAGGGAGGGAGATATCTGTAGAGTGGGTATCTCGAGACGAATTGTCTCAGTTTTACTTGTGAAGTGATTAGGAATCTCCTGGTCAGTGAGTAAGTTAGTGGGTGGAGGTAATGGAGGACGAAGTAGAGCGGTAAAGGTAGAAAAGAGTTGACGTGGACTGCGTGAGAGAGTGTTCAGAGTGATAAAGTAGGTCTGTTTGGCAGTGTGGAGGCAGGAATGGTATTTTTTGCAGGGCTGAAATCTTGCTGTGAGTTAGGCCCCTTTCACACTGGAGCGGTTTTCAGGCGGTATTGCGCTAGCAATACCGCCTGAAAACCGCCCCTAAACAGCCTCCGCTGTTTGTTCAGTGTGAAAGCCCGAGGGCTTTCACACTGAAGCGGTGCGCAGGCAGGGCGGTGAAAAAAGTCCTGCAAACCGCTTTTTTGGAGCGGTGAAGGAGCGGTGTATTCACCGCTCCTTCACCGCTCCTGCCCATTGAAATCCTGTATGAGGGATTTTATGAGGGATTTTAACCCTTTTTCGGCCGCTAGCGGGGGTTAAAACCGCACCGCTAGCGGCCGAATACCGCTGCAAGAACGACGGTACAGCAGCGCTAAAAATAGCGCTGTTGTACCCCCGACGTCCCCACTGCCCCAGTGTGAAAGGGGCCTAAGTCTTACGCTCAAGAACATGGCTACGTTTTTTGAGGCTTCTGGTATTGTCTGTCTGCCAGGGTTGTAGTGGTTGGGGCCTGATTCTGTGTGTAGTGAGGTTTGGGACTAATGTCACTGTATACTAGAATCACAGCCTTACACTTCTGTCAAACTGAGATGCTTTTCTGTAGTATACCAGTCTCTCTCTCTCTCTGTCCCAATCTGTAGCTCTACCCAGCCGAGCATGCTCCCAGATTTTACTTTCTCGCCCCCAGGTGTACTTGTACTCACGTTAGATAACACTAAAGACCCATACACACGATAAGAGAACCGTAGGAAAATGTCCGTACGACGAACAATCAGCCAACTATCTGATCATTAGTATAATACTTTCGACAGACGATTCCGACTGCGCGGATGACAAAAACTGAAGGTGCAGGCTAGAACATTTTTATTGTACATGAACACAACCTCCGATTTTCATTTAATTAGTACACTTTTCCTCCGAGAAAAAAAAAAAAAAAAATCGGAAGAGGAAGACTACGCATTTTTATTTGGATATGAGACTAGCATGCAAAAAAAAAAAAAATCAGACGACCATTCATCTGATGTTCTTATCCATGTGTACGAGGCTAAAGTGTTGTTACCTTTAAAGCATGCATAATAGCACAGTAACTGTGCTGTGTCATTTGGCCCCTTGTATTACCTGAAATACCTGGCTGATACTGCCCAGTTTTGCCCTCCCCTCTGTAAACTGATCATGGTTTATCATGGCTGCTGAGCCCTGACACCATGGTCAGTTTACGTGGCTCCGTCATCCACTCTCTCCTCTGTCCTCCTTTCCCCCCTCCCTGCCTGTCAGCTGGAGACACTGCCCGTCCCTCCCGCTGCTATAAAACTATATTATATTCATGCCATCCCCTCTGTTAAATAATATGTGTCCCAGTGTCTGTGCTATATAAAAACTATGCCGATTTCTACCTTAAATCAAAGCTTCTCCCGGCACTCGCGTGACTCCTCGGCTCTCTCTTCCTCTCCTCCCCCTCCTCCCATCTGACGTCAACGGGGGATTCTTGGCCCCTTCCACTGTAGCTGTCAGCCTGGGAGAGGAGAGTGATGAGGAGTCACATGAGCGCCAGGAGACGCTCTAAAATAAAGTAGAAATCAACATCTTTTTTATATAGCTCAGACACTGGGACAATTATTGTTATTTAACAAATGGGATTGGATGAATAAAATAAAGCGGCTCAACAACCACTTTAAATCTGGCCTAAAAGGCCTTTTGCATTCCGCTCACAGTTGACAGACAGTTGGTTTTTGTGAGCTACCTCACACGGGGCTTCAGCTCTGCTAAGGGCCTTTGGCAGTAGCTGACTACATCTAACTGCCTCTGGAGTATTTGGTTCCCATGCCCCAATTCCCGGGCCCCCCTTACGGCTGGTCTTTAAATTAGGCACCCAATACACAGCTCACATCACTAGAGGAGGGACTTCTCTAAAAAATGAGCTAACAGCTGCTTATACCTTTCCCCTTTACCATGCTATAATGGGAGCAGAGCCATCTAGTGGAAGAGAAACTAACTGGCATTTGCGGTCAACAACTTGCAGACCAATATAGCCACCATGCCCTAAGCAGGAGTGAGCATCTAAGTTAGTCTGCTGAGTGGTAAACAGTCCAAGAAGATTTGGCGGGTGGGCTTTAAGGCAGAGAAATCACATATATGCGCCCCCATGTAAACACTCTGTTCTGCTGAGAGTGTGTGCCCTGCACGCTTCCAGCACAGTCATCGGCAGGGACCAGACAGCTATCAGTGCATACTTACAATCTGGAGCTTTCTGATCATGTGACTGCTGTGACAGCCAATCACAACGGTCACATGAACCAAATGCCCCCCTCCATCTCCCAGCATTTAGAAGCTTTTAAAGGGTCGGGAGGAGGCGGCGGGAAGAGGTTAAAAAGACATTAAGTGACCAGAGCCCACTGTTTCTTAATCCGCCATTTCTAGAGATGGACTTAGCCCTTGAGGAATTTTCAGCCCACTCTGTCACTGGTTGTCCCTTACTTGCCTCGGGGGGAGGGGGGGGAGGAGTGCTATACAAACCATGTGGTTACATGTGTTACATGGGGGCAGCAATTATTGTAATTATATTGGCAAAGTCTCCTTCCTGTTTTTCAGTGCTGCACAACATCTGGATCATTGCAATTTTGTAGATGTTGTCAGTGTCATCTGTGCCTGAAGCATGGAGTCTAATGCCCCATACACACGATCAGAAATTCCGTCAAAAAAAACTTAGATGGTTTTTCCGACGGAATTCTGCTCAAGCTTGCTTTGCATACACACGGTCACACAAAAGTTCTCTGAACTTTCGACTGTCAAGAACGCGGTGATGTACAAGACTACGACGAGCCGAGAAAATGAAGTTCAATGCTTCCGAGCATGCGTCAAATTATTTCCGAGCATGCGTGATTTTTTGCGTGTCCGAATTGCATACAGACGAACGCATTTTCGAATAGGAACTTTTTCCGACCGAAAAATAGAGAACCTGCTCTCAATTTTTTGCTGGCTGGAATTCTGCCAGCAAAAGTCCAATAGAGCATACACACCAAAAGCTCATATCCGACTTGCTGGCAGAATTTCTGGTCGTGTGTATGGGCCATAAAGCTGGCCATACACCATACAAAAAGTTGTAGAAAAAAATTGTATAATGTATGGCCAGCCTCAGTGACAGCTGGTCTTCACCAGAACTCCTGATGGTAGAGATGTGCCAGAAACCCTAGTGAAAAATGACAACCAATCACACGCAAGATGCCAACTCGCTGTGACCAAAACAAAACCAGGGAATGTAAGGTGGCTTCAGCTCTGCTTTCCACCCACAGGAGAGGTCCTTCAAATGAGTTTTGCCCCCTAGTGAGCTTATTCATTGAGGCTGCCTCTAGCCCACTAGTGAGTGAAAGCATCTGAGGGACCTCTCTTGCATGAAAGAGCGCAGAGCTGAGGGTTTAGTTCAACTTTAAAGCCCAATTCCAAGAATTAGACAAAATCTACCCTTGCAGTGCCCCAGATTCTGTGGGTACCACTGGAAGTCCTGGCAGGGATTCTGAGAGTAGGCGTTCTGGAAGTCCTGACAAGGATTCTGCAAGTACAGTAACAGCAACACAAAGAGCATATGTATCTGTGCATTGCCATTTAACCATTTTGTTGCCACTGACAGATGTCATACATCAGCAGCAGCGGAGGGTTTTGTACACACTTTATAAAGCAGCTGAGAATGCGTGTAAATCTGTCAAGCCAATTGTCAGCTGGGTACAGGGGAGGGAGACTAGCAAACCAGCTGATCTCCGCTAGCTAGAGTGAACATGGAAGCGGCATGCATTACGTCATTTCCTGGTTCGGCTATCACTTTCTTCAGCCATTGGCTTCAGTGGAATCAACCCCCTGTTGTCTCATTAGAGAACCTGTCATAGCAAAATGCTCTCACATAGGAGACTTTTGGTCCATTATGTGATAAAAATGAAGTTAAGTAAAAGCTAATAAAAATTAAGTAAAAATGTAAAGTTAAACCCAAGCACTTAAACCCCTCAAAAATAAGTTTACACACATATAAACGTAAGCACGCATGCCAGGGTTGCCTATGCATGAAAATGTCAATTATGACACTGTAATTCTAAAGCCATTATTCAGAGTTTCAGAGTTAGCTCTAAGCTGATCACCTGTAGGGCTTTTTAAAGCATTGCCTATAGAAAATTAGTGAAGTTTGTGGTTGTTTCATGGGCTTACGCAATTTTAAGGCTTGACTGTTTTTTACATCTATTTACTCAGAGCAACCTCATCTAAAAAAATAATATACTGTGTTTTATGTGTCTTAAAATTAAATTATTATGACAAAACATTTACTTTATTAGTTTTGGGAGTGGAAAGGGTTTAGAACACCTGTCGTTTTTTTACTGCTGTCTGTGCCCCTGTTAGGAAGTTTAACCCCCTCTACTATGAGACAGAAAGTGAAGGGAAATCTCCCCAATGAGACACAGTGTCAGGTCACCTGGAACCAGGTGACAGATGCACTCTGTAGGAGTCAGAAGTGCACCGCTAAGGTAGTGGACCCTAGGACTGACTGCTGCGGATTGAACCCTGGAAGGTTCAGGAAGCAGGTCTACAGTATAACTAACATGGATTCCAGTGGGAGCTAGAGCAAAGATTCCCCAGCGCGCGGAGTCTAAGAGCCAGCGGGTGTTCACCAGAGCCTCTAATGGTGAGGATGGACTGCGCTGCAGTCTGGCTCCAGGTCGCGGCCCCCCCAGGGTCTCACAGCTCACGCTCACCGTAGACTACAGGAGAAGAGGAAGGAGGCAGCAGGCTGGAACAACAGGGAAGTAAGGGGTAAGCCAAAGGTCAGGGCGACTAGCAGACAAGGATAAACATAACACGCCAAAGGTCAGGGTAACAAGCAGACAGGGAGAGTCGAGAACAGACCAGAGTCGGTAACAGCAATCAGAGGTAGGAAACACAGCAAGTACACGCGGAGGCTAACACACAATGGTTGATCAGCACTGCTGGCTTGCAGTGCACAGATTAATATAGGGTTCCCTGATAGGGCCTGGGGTGGGGCCATGCTTAGAGAAGAGGTTATAAAGCCAGTCAGGTGAGAGGCAGCTGGTCTTTAGAAATGAACACTTGGAGACAGGTAAGCTAACAGAGAAAACTCTATTGCATAACCATGACACACAGATTGCAAAAGTCAACCTTACAGGATTCCCTTCATCCATCCAAAATGAGAAAAAAATAGTTTTGCCTTTAGTTCTACTTTAACGTTAATGTATTTGTTCCTGAAAATTTCCGCTTGATAAACTGTAGCACTAAAATGTTGTCACCTAAAAATTTGGAACTACCACCATTTTATTCTCCAGGGTCCCTGTATTGAGAAAATATATAATGTTCGGTGAGTTTTACTAATCTTCAGATTTAACATGCTTTTTGAACACGTGCAAAACATTTGCAAAAATGGCCCTGGCGGCGAAAGGGTTGATGCAAGTGTTGTTTGTTGGGGAGCAAGTAAGGCAGCCCATACACAAGTTTGTTTTTTTTTCTTTTTTGTTCAACCAGCGAGTTGAACTAAAACAATTGATTTTGATGTGAGGGATTGTTTTCTGACTAGACTTGTGCAGTTCATTTTGTTCCAAATTGAAATTCGGACAAATTTCGATGTATCCGAATTACAATAGTAACAAATCCGAAAAAACAGAATCAAAATTTTGGACGACAATAGAATAGTTTTCAAATCGAATTAGAATCTGAATCAAATTCAAATTTACAAAGAGAATAAAATAGAATATAAAATAAAGCAATAGAATATAAAATAAAATAATAGAATATTATATAAGAGTAAAACAGAACAGAATAGAAAATAAAAGAATAGAACAGAAAAAAAAGGATAGAATTGAAAATAAAAGAATAGAGTAAAACAGAACAAAAAGAGAACATAGAATAAAAGAATAAAATAGAATATAAAATAAAGGAATAGAATAAAAAATAGAATAAAATAAAATAGAATATAACCATCTTCTGGAATTCAAATTTCAAATAGATTAAATTTGAATACAGTAGAAAAAAAAATAGAAAAAAAAATATATAAGCATTTCCCAAAATTCGAATAAAATAAAATTGAATGGAATAGAAAAGAATAGATTAGAATAGAATATATAAAAAACAATAGAATAGAAAGAATATAACCATCTTCCAAAATGCGAATAGAATAAATTTGAATTTGAATAGAAAAAATAGAATAGAACAGAGAATAAAATAATAGAATATAATTAATAGAATAGAACACTAGAAAAGAATATAGACTAGAAAGAATATAACAATATACCAGTTTTAACAGTTATAACAGTTACATTTTAATAGAATAGAAAATAAATAAATAGGAAAAAAATAGAATAGCATGTAATAGAAAGAATATAATCATCTTCAAAAATCTGAATTTCAAAATAGGATAAATTTGATTTCAAATGGAATGCGATTCAAATGGAATTCAATTCAAACTTGAATGCGATTCTAATGAAGTTCAAAAAATTTGAATCGATTAGAATTCAAATAAACAACACAAATTCCGAAAATAAATGAATTTAACTAAACAAAATTTGTATAAATAAACTGAAACGAAACTAAACAAATGTTTTCGTTCTGCACAGGTCCAATTTTGACAGTGGGGAAGCTTCTTCCCCGTCAGAACACGCTAATTAACACTGCAAACTATACCCTGCATCGCTGATTGAGCGGGGGAAACCTGACAGTACGGTTGTACAGAAGTCGATCGGCAGATCAAATTCTGTACAACCACAGTGCCCATACATGGATCGATACTCGGTGGGTCCCTGCTGAACTGGCTGAATTTTAATTCATGTATGGCCGGCTTGACTCTTAATGCAATGCACCTAAATGTACAACAGTGTGTTAATGTGGACTGCGGTAATGTGCAATATAATTCAGGTCATGAAAAGAGTTATACTGCTCATTCTGCCAAATAGCAAATGTATTATTGCCAGGCTAAAATTATGAGTAAAATATCAGGCAGCAATTACAATTGCAATGCTAAAATAAAAAGTGCTTGTAAGGTAACATTTTCTTATTCATAAATGCTATGTGATGACATCATAATTAGATTTAGTACAATATCTTTAAAATATTCACTTTGATCTAGTTGGTTTGGCAACTGTCTGTCTTACCATCCAATCTGTTGATGTTCTGGCATTTGTGCAATATGCTGGTTGTAATGATTACCTAGACTCCATTGCCAGAATGACGCTTCAAATACACAAAAATAGCCATAGCTAATCAATATATTACAGTGAAATGACGCATTGTGAAGATGGAAGGTCTGGCTAATTAATTAAGAAGGAGACATTTAATTATTTAATTAATGCAACTACATCTGGTAAAAGAACCACTACCATACTGCTTAACTGAAAGTATCAAAAATACATGAATACTACATTTACCGATTTTCCTGTTGACATTCACTCATCATAAACAATTGGAATAATTGGAATAATTAATGCAGATATTGTAAGCCTAATTTGTGTTATCATTATATGCTTGTAATAGTTTCCATGTACATTTACTTAGACAAGTAACAGTCGCAGGAAATTAGCCAAGGTCTGCTCTAGGCATAGCTACAGTAAGTGCAGAACAGTTTTGAACTAACATTGATGTTTTGTGCTATGGTAATTGAGGAAACGAACTGCTAAGATCCATATACATTTTATACGGGAAATTGACATTGCTCTTCCTACAATACTTATAGTAAGCCATTCATAGACAACGACAAATGCAGGAGGATACAAAAGAAGTACCAGACCACACTTTGATTTTTTTTTTTCTATTGTGCTTTCTATTCTTTTTTGAACAAAAATGTTTGCCTAATTTCCTATAGTGTGTACGAGCCTTAAAGGGGGGTGGGGTTGGTGGGGTGTTCTGGACATCTAGTCTTAAGCATCGTACACACGATCCGATTGTTGGGAGGGGACTGTGTGATGACAGACTGTTGGCCTAAAACGCTCCTTCAGACAATTGTTGTCCAACTTTCGGCACACATATGTTGGATGGCAGGATAGTAAATTTTCGGCGGACAACGGTCTGTTGTCAGATTTTCGTATCATGTGTACACAAGTCCGTCACACAAAAGTCTAAAGTACAAACATGCATGCTCGGAATCAATGCTCACCAAACACGACATTAGCAGAAGGTGCCCAAAGGGTGGCGCGCAAGGGTTGAAATTCCACGTAGTACGTAACTACGTTCGTGTTTGTTGGTCGACAATTGTGTGCCGTTAGTATGCAAGACAAAATCCAGGCACACACCCTTTTGACAAAAGTCTGACACTGTTGGCCAACAATCCGATCGTGTTTATGAGGCCTTTGAGGTAGGGTCGCCACCTCATCCCTTTAAACCCAAACACATATGAATTACACAGGTTCTGAGGCTAATTTAATGTAGATAAGGCACCAAGTGAGTTTAATTACCACCTTAATCAGCCACAGAACCTATGTAATTAATATATGTTCGGGTTTAAAAGTGATGATGTGGCAACCCTACTTTGAGGGCAACCATAATGTGGATGCAGCCCTTGATGAAATTGAGTTTGACACCCCTGTTCTAGTACATATAACCCTCCCCCTAGATTAACAATGCTGTTGTCCAAAAGGTGCCCCTGTGATCCTTCATCCAGAGTGGAGGCACTTTAATACAGGAGGTGTGTTACTGGCCAGACCACCAGGGTAAAAAGCCTAAAATAGAAAACGAATGGAGCCACCACATCTACTGATTGATAAAGCTGCAATATATTATGTTTTTGGGTATAATGCTTAACGCTTTACAGAATTTAAGTATAACTACCTACCATATCCTATAATATCTGCAACTGAAGGTGTTCTTCCAACATGATGGAATATATAATGTTACTTTTATAACTTGATACTCATCAAATAACATCTGTCTTTCCAAAAATCAAAACATAGCTACTGATAATGACCATTTTGGCGGTGGCCTTTTGTCCCGCTGAATTTCAAACACTTGCACTGCTGCTTCTCTTGAGGCTTCTAGTATAAGAAGGAAATTGAAAACATTCCATGAAATACTCTGGGGAATCCCTGGAATCAGACACAAACCTCCACAGACAGAAAGAACTGTAGTAAAGGAAACAGTTGCAGACCCTGAAAGCATTCATCCATTCCTTGTATTTCCTTCCTGGGCCTTCATTGAAGTTACAGCTGCAGATACTCACGCCAGATAAGCTGTTAACCCATTCACTTATACAAATATAATGTTGGATGCTCCTGCCGGCAAAGTCAAATAAACAGTTTCACGGGCTGATTTGAAAGCAACATTTGTTTCTATTCTAAACAGAGAATTCTAAAAAAACTTTTGCACAAAAACGTATGGGGAAATGTACACTGTTAAAAAAGAGCTACTCAGATGAGACTCCCTTGTCACTTCTTTGTAGGCATAAAAGGTACCAAAAGGCAGGAAACACTTTCCTATGGCTCAAGAAACTGCTGCTCCCAAATCTTTGGCAGCTGGTCATGTGGTTAAAGACCTAAACATTGCTCGTGTGATTTACACTCACCAGCCACTTTATTAGGTACACCTTGCTAGTACTGGGTCGGACCCTCTTTTGCCTTCAGAACTCCCTTAATTCTTCATGGCATAGATTGAACAAAGTGTTGGAAACATTCCTCAGAGATTTTGGCCCATATTGACATGATTGCATCAAGCAGCTGCTGCTGATTTGTCGGCTGCACATCCATGATGCGAATCTCCCATTCCATCACACCCCAAAAGTGCTCTATTGCAGTGGTTCTCAACCTCAGTCCTCAAGTAATCCCAACAGGCCATGTTTGCAGCTTTTCCTTTATCTTGCACAGGTGCTTTAAATCAGAGTCAATGGATTGGTATTTTGGACAGCTATTTTATCTAAGAGCAATTCCCAAAACATGGCCTGTTGGGGATACTTGAGGACTGAGGCTGAGAACCACTGCTCTATTGATTGAGATCTGGTGACTGTGGAGGCCATTGGAGTACAGTGACCTCATTGTTATGTCCAAGAAACCAGTGGTGAGATGATTTGAGCTTTGTGACATGGTGCATTATCCTGCTGGAAGTAGCCATCAGAAGATGGGTACACTGTAGGCATAAAGGGATAGACATGGTCAGCAACAATACTCAGGTATTCCGTGGCATTTAAACGATGCTCAGTTAGTACTAAGGGACCCAAAGTGTGCCAAGAAAATATCCCCCACACCATTACACCACCAGCCTGAACCTGTGATACAATGCAGAATGGATCCATACTTTTATGTTGTTTCCGCCAAATTCTGACTCAACCATCTGAATGTTGCAGCTGAAATCGACTCATCAGACCAGGCAACGTATTTCCAATCTTCTATTGTTCAATTTTGGTGAGCCTGTGCGAATTGTAGCCTTAGTTTCCTGTGCTTAGCTGATAGGAGTTGCACCCAGTGTGGTCTTCTGCTGCTGTAGTCCGTCTGTGTCAGGTCACCTGACAACAGGTGACAGATGCACTCCGTAGGAGTCGGAAGTGCACCACTAAGATAGTGGACCCTAGGACTGACTGCTGCGGATAGTACCCAGGGAGGTTCAGGAAGCAGGTCTACTGGATCACTAACACAGATCCCAGTGGGAGCTAGAGCATAGATTCCCCAGGGTGCGGAGTCTAAGAGCCAGCAGGTGTTCACCAGAGCCTCTAGTGGTGAGGCTGGACTGCGCTGTAGTCTGGCTTCAGGTCGTGGCTCCTAGGGGTCTCACAGATTACGCTCACGGTAGACTACAGGAGAAGGAAGCAGCAGGCTATAACAACAAGGATAGTAAAGGGATAAGGCAGAGGTCAGGGCGACTAGCAGACAGAAACAACAGAGTATACACCAAAGGTTCAGGGTCACAGGCAAGCAGGGATAGTCGGGGACATGCCAAAAGGTCAGGGTCACGAGCAGACAGGAATAGTCGAGAACACATCAAGGTCGGTAACAGAGACAAACGAAGAGCACACGGCAAGCAGAAAACAGGAAGCCAAACACACAATGAATACACAATGGTTGATCAGCACCGCTGGCTTGCAGTGCACAGATTAATATAGGGTTCCCTGATAGGGCCTGGGGTGGAGCCATGCTTAGAGGAGAGGTTATAAACACAGCCAGGTGAGAGTGGCTGGCCTCTTAGTCTGAACACATGAGGAGAGGTAAGCAGACAGAGAAAGATTACTGCATAACCATGACAGTCTGCTTCAAGGTTTGATGTGTTGTGCATTCAGAGATAATATTCTGCATACCTTGGTTGTAACGAGTGGTTATTTGAGTTACTGTTGCCTTTCTTTCATCTCAAACCAGTGTGCCCATTCTTCTCTTACATCAACAAGGCATTTTCGTCCACACAGCTGCCGCTCACTGGATATTTTTTACTCTTTTTTATTCTTTTTCTGACCATTCTCTGTAAACCCTACAGATGGTTGTGCGTGAAAATCCCAGTGGATCATCCGTTTTTTTAATACTCAGACCAGCCCAACTGGCACCAACAACCATGCTATGTTCAAAATCACTTCAATCCCCTTCCTTTGCCATTCTGATGCTCGGTTTGAACTTTAGCAAGTCATCTTCACCACATCTGGATTACTAAACGCATTTTAGTTGCTGCCATGTGATTGGCTGATTAGCAATTTGTGTATATTGAATGGGGTATCCTCAGCGACTCAACCTGAAATCTGATTCTCTGATCCAATGCTTATATTATTCACCATAGGTGTTATACCCAATAAGTGATGTCACAGGGAGTCCACTGCACTGATAGAATCCCCGCACCAATAGAATAGTTGCCCCGGGAGAGGATGCAAGAAAGGAAGAAACTGGGCTCTAATTTTTTCAAAGTAAATGCTTCGAGCAGGATTACTATTGCGACAATACAAGCGAATGATTAGAGGTCTTGGGGCCGTAACGATCTCAATCCCATATACAATATATACTGTGTATATGTGTGTGTATATATATATATATATATATATATATATATTTTTTTTTTATATATTTATATATTTATCTGCGTATAACACGTACCCCAAGTTTAGGAGGGAAGTTTAAGGAAAAAAACTTTTAGGGGGGAAGTTTAAGGAAATAAACTTTTAGGAGGAAAGTTTAAGGAAAAAAACTTACATTTTAAGTGTCCATCTGCAGCCTTGCCCAGTGTCCATCTGCAGCCTCGCCCAGTGTCCATCTGCAGCCTCGCCCAGTGTCCATCTGCATCCTTCCCCAGTGTCCATCTGCAGCCTCGCCCAGTGTCCATCTGCAGCCTTCCCCAGTGTCCATCTGCAGCCTTGCCCAAAATTGCAGCAACATGCAGCATTGCAGCATGATCGTTTTTGATATTATTGCGCCGCCGAGATACACAGAGCCGGATGTCCTGTGTATTCGGCTCCTCTCGTGTGTCTGGTCCTGCCCAGATAGCATAATGACCTCTTCATCCTGTGCATACTGTGGCCCCAATTATAGAATGATCTGAAAACACTGTTTATCTATGAGCACTTTGCAAATAATATAATCATATAATCAGCCCAAACTTGAGCACAAAGCTGTCCAAAAAAGATTTCCCTAGACAACCACTATTGTTTCCCAAGGATACACACTTGACTAAAATTATTAATTATGTCATATATAGGGTATATCTTCACAAAGAGAAATGCAGACAACAATAAAAACCTTATAGGGATACCAAGTGTAGCACCCCCTGACCCCCGGTGGTGTGTGAGGGACCCCCAGTTGAAGAATGGGCTGTTGATTACTGCAGGGCTAAATCCATGGCTAAAAATGAGGGCTTGAGAAACATTGAGCACCGGTGACTTTAAATGTTAAGATATTTTATTATTCAACCCACAAAGACACTGGAGAGAGGGATAAGTGCTGCAAATACCTAAGCAACACTTACAGACTCCAGATCTGCACCCAGCTTGTTCAGTGTAAATGACCTTTAAGCAATCACCAGCAAGACTGCAGATCGCATCTCCAGCTGGCTAGAAGATGTCCCTGTACTTGTTCCCATGCCTCTGTGCATCCTCTTAGACCTCTGTGCATCCTTCCAAAAGAGTTACCAGGTCCTTGACACAAAACAAGCCTTTTCCAGGCTCCTCGCTCCAGCAAGGTCTTTATCCTGGTTCCCATTCCTGATTCAGCTTCCTTCTTGACCAAGCAGACCACTTTTGGACTAACTCCAGCTCTCAGCACAGAGCACATGCTAGGCCTCACACAGGCTATGGGGCTAACAGGTCAGACAATTAATCAGCACCTCCCCAAACGGAAGCCCAGGGGAAGAGAGCACTCACAAGGTCCACCTAAAATATTAATGCTTTCCCCCAGTATGCATCAGTGGCAATAACCCTCCTCCTGGTTGGTCAGAGGGAACATATATATTGGTCAGAGGGAACATAAATATTCATGGCTCAGCATCACTGTGGCATCTCAGTTTATTGTGAGAGCTACCATTGGCACCTACTGGCGGCAAAGAGAAACAACAGCAACAGTAAGCTTTGAGGAAAACCAAATGACCAAACAAACTATAAATCAGCTGTAAACCTGTGTGACGATCTGGGGGTTTTAAGCTCTAGTGGTGCATCCGAGTTGAAGAAATTGTGTCAGTCCCGACTGCATTTTCAAGGGCATAGCAGCCCATTTTTATTCAAAAGAAACAAAGTTCAAAAATAAACATCAGATTCCCTTGCAGGGGTATTCGCTATTCAGCATTACAGTCCTGCTTCAGAACAACCAGCATTCAGCCTTCCTGGCTAAAACACAGCACTCCTGCTCAGGCCTTCCATCTTAGGCCTTGGTCTGTCTTCCCCAGACCTGACACTCAGTACCTCTGTGCTTGCAGCTTCGTACTGCACTGGCTCCCTCCTGACTCCTAGGCCAGAACTCCTGTCTGCCGGGCAGAGCTCTCTCTAAGGATGAGCACTGACCACTATTCCTGGGATGGTTATGAAGCCAGCGCACAGGTGTGCAATTAGCAAGCCTACCAAAATTCAGGCATACACTGCTCATATGCACCTGTGACACGGGGTCGTATCTCCACACCTGTTACAGCACTTTTCCCTACGGGTAAGCCCATAACAAGGCTTACTTGTAGGTACTGTGAATATCTCCTAAACTTAATATGTTCAGTATATCCATACCTCCCAACCGTCCCGGATTCTGCGGGACCTTCCCGCAATTTCAAGTGTGTCCCGGGGTCTCGCGGATGTGGGTTAGAGTCCCGGAAAACAGTGCCGAAACATGTTCCGACACTGGGGCCCACTCTGTGTGAGGATTCCTGTCAGCAGGGCATTTCTGTGCGCTGCACTTCTGCACCGTCCCCCTCCCCCGCAGGAAGAAACAACCTCCGTACAGACCACTGCACACCAGTGAGTACTACCACTCTAGTTTAAATTGCAGCGGGGCTGAACGAGTAGGCACTGACCCGGCGGCATCTTCTGCTTTCCATCTTCGACCTGTCATTCAACATTTTTACCGGCTCTGCTCATTGTCAGCGGGCGGCTCCGTTTTCCTCCGCCACTCAGCCAGCCATCCGTGGCTGTGAGCGGGTGCACATCTCCAAGCTGAGCCGTCAGTGTCATCTCTTTCATTGCCAACTCTGTCTCCAACCGCCTCCCAGCCTTTGGGAGTCTTTGGCTGGGAGTGGATAAATTGTGTTGTCTGTGGCTGAGGGCTCCAGGAGGCGGCTGGGATGAAGAGTCGTTAGGATGGCCAGAACCGATTGCAGGGAGAAGAGCTCTGAAGATCTCCTTGCCATGACCAATAGACAGTCTGACCCAAGAATGAGGATGTTCAGGCAGACAGAAACAGCAGTAAAGAGATCCGCTGTATGGAGCAGCTCCGTGACCCCCTGTGACCATCCAGCTATAAGAATGGGCACTGCATGGAAGTTACTGTGACACAAACACACACACACACACCCCTTCCCACAGGAGGGCTTCTCCCCTTCCCTTCTCTCGCCCTTCCTTCTCCCCCCTTCCCCCTCACTCTACCCCCCTCCCCTCACAACCCTGCACTCAGTACGTAGAGCAACCTTGCACTCTGTATGTAGCATACCCTGCAATGCTGCACTCAGTGCATAGCACACCCTGCAACCCTGCACTCAGTACATAGCGCACCCCGCAACCCTGCACTCAGTACATAGAGCACCCGGCAACCCTGCACTCAGTACATAGCGCAACACTGCACTCTGTACATATCGCGCCCCTCAACCCTGCACTCTGTACGTAGTGCACCCCGCAACCCTGCACTCTGTACGTAGCACACCCTGCAACCCTGTACTTAGTACATAGCGCACCCTGCAACCCTGCACTTAGTACATAACGCACCCTGCAACCCTGCACTCAGTACATAGCGCACCCAGTACACCCTCCTGACCCCTACATTCTGTGCATTACACCCTCCTGACCCCTGCATTTTGTGCATTATACCCTCCTGACTCCTGCATTCTGTACATTACACCCCCCCCCGACGCCTGAATTCTGTGCATTACACCCTCTTGACTCCTACATTCTGTGCATTACACCCTCCTGACCCCTACATTCTGTGCATTACATCCTCCTGACCCCTACATTCTGTGCATTACACGCTCCTGACCCCTGCATTCTGTGCATTACACCTTCCTGACCCCTACATTCTGTGCATTACACCCTCCTGACTCCTGCATTCTGTGCATTACACCCTCCTGATCCCTGCGTTCTGTGCATTAGACACTCCCGACCTCGCACTCTGTACATTACACACCCACATTTTGCCGTGCCGCGCACCGCAGGTTGTCCCCTTGCCTCAAGTGTCCTTCATTGGGAAGTTCAAAAGTTGGGAGGTATGAGTATATAGGTTGCTGCTGACATCATCGGCGCTTGCGCACTGAAGAAATGGGCAGCTGGTGCCGTTTCTTCAGTAGCCATGCCATGACTGGTGGCTCCCGCATGCATGCGCGGGAGTGACGTTATCGCCACTCCAGCCAATCAGAGCGCCTGACCCACGAATCTGGAACTAACTCCGTTGGAAGATGTCGGCTGTGTCCTCGGAGTGCTGACACCGATTCAGGGCATCTTTCTGAGGTAAGTATCACCGCTGGGCTCCCGCGATTGTTTGGTGGAAAAAGGAGAACCCGGAACTGTGTGTGTAAACACACAGTTTCCGGTTCTCTGAGGGGAGAACGGACAGATCGTCTGTTCATACAGAGTATGAACAGCGATCTGTTAGTTTCCCTGCACACTCCCCATCCCCCAGCAGTTAGAACACAAACTAGGACACACATTAACCCCTACACTGCCCCCTAGTGTTAACCCCTTCACTGCCAGTGACATTTTTACAGTAATCAATACATTTTTAATCGCACTGATCACTGTATTAATGCCAATGGTCCCAAAAATGTGTCAAAATTGTCCGACGTGTCCGCCATAATGTCGCAGTCACAATAAAAATCGCTGATCGTCACCATTTTTTACATCAAAACAGAAAGAGAGTCATTAGCAGCTATGCCACATATTTCTCATTTTAATTCTCTCTGTCCACAATATGTTGTATTCTATTACACATATCTTATTAAAGTGTCACTAAACCCACATCATACAAATCAATAAATAAATGCTGTATTACATGCTGCTCATACTCACTCAGTCACTATGACATTTTTTTTCCGTATTCTGCAAAAAAACTGGTTGATCCTGCCACTCTCTATCTCCACCTTCTGTCCATGTCCCCAATTCAGCTGTGGTGGCAACTCTGCACATGCTCAGTTTCAGTGAGTTTCTATGCTGAGCATTTCTTCCCTATCACATCTGAGCAGCCCATGTGACTATAGAATCACACATGTGGGTGTATACACAGTGGTAAATGACAGCCCACTCCTTCCCTCCTCCTTCATGCCCAATAACCAGCTAAACACAATGGTGGCAGGAGATTACATGTAAATTGATAGAAGCTTCACCTCCCTCTTATTCTAAAGCCTAGTACACACAGGCCAAATATCGAGCAGCATCAGCCGGTTTAATAGAGCTGCACGATTAATCGTTAAGAATTCGTTATTTCGATTCAACCCCCTTCACAATCTCTATGCAGAATTTCCCGATCCATTCATGTAACAAGTGTAGACATTTCTCTGCTCACTTAGCTGTCAAAAGAAAAAAAAGAGCAGCCTGACAAGTTTTTCACAACATTGTGCTGGTAGATAACTATAAACATTGTAACTTTTCGTTCTTAGATCAAAGGGGTGAACTTCAATCTGTAAATGAGGGAAGTTTAACCACTTTAAGACTAAATCTTTTTCTGACACTTGTTTCTTACAAAGTTAAATTCAGTATTTTTTGCCTAGAAAATTAGTTGGAACCTCCAAACATTAAATATATATTTTTTAGCAGAGACCCTAGGGAATAAAATGAAGATTGTTGCAATATTTTATGTCACACTGTATTTGCGCAGCTGTCTTTCAAACGCAATTTTTTTTGAAAAAAATACACTTTAATTGAAAAAAACGAAACAGTAAAGTTAGCCCAATTTTTTTGTATAATGTGAAAGATGATGTTAGGCCGCAAGAATCGTGATCTTTATTCTAAGCAAAAAAATTGTGATTCTCATTTTAGCCAGAGTCGTGCAGCTCTATGGTTTGATAAAAACCATCCGACATTCGGCCCGTGTATACGGCAGCTGGTCCAACAGAAACGGGACATTCAGCTGGCTTCTGTCGAAGGTGCAAGACCAAAAAAGGACTGCCGATCGTTATCCGATCAGCACTTTCAGCCAATAGCTGAGAGCACTGACCAGTGTGTTTTGGCCGACTGGTGTGTGCTTGTGTCAGAACACAATAGCATAGCAGGGGAGATTGCTGTACTAACATCAGATTGTTAGGAGAGCAGCTCCTCCTGACCTGTCAATTTTGTTTCTTTCAACCCGCCAGGTTGAACGAAAGAAAAACTAGTAGTGTTTACTAGGCTTAAGACACGGGCAGAAGGGGTGTGATACGTGATAATTTGAAAGAGTGTATTGATATTAATTATTTATTTTTACTCTGTATTCAGAGAAAATTGAGTACTGTCCGTGATACTTTTTTTATTTGCACTAACATACAATTTTTCAGGACAAGCTTTCGGGGTGTGTCCCCTTCTTTAAAGTCTGTATTCCAAAGGCAATTTTTTTTAACATGTGACCAGCAGCAGAGGACTACCTTAGAAGCTCCTTCTGCTTATGTTTCCCACCAGACAGGCTGGGAGAGAGCTGGATCATGTGAAAGCTGTTTATCGATTAGGAAAAAGGTACAGTACTTAGATTTTTTTTTTAATTAAAATAAATACAATGCCATCATCCATATACAGAAATAGAAGGGACCATGTAAATTAAACAGTGTGTTTAGTATCACTTTAAGCATCTGCAAATGTAAGCTCTAGATGTGTACAGAAAAGAAAGAAAAGAATAGAAAGAAAAGAAAAGAGAACAGCTGGAACTTCTTTTTTTTTTTGGATCCAGTTAACAATTTATCCACCTTTGCACGCTGAACTGACAGGAAACAATGATATTTACAAACTTGGAGAGTAGATGTCCCTAGACTGCAAATTAGTCTGAGAATTATTGTACACCAGTACTGAAATCTGGCAGGTAAATTAAACAAGCATTCAGATTTATAATAATTTCCAAGACTAATATTGAATCCAGACCTTTCCTACTTTTAAGATAAACCCTCAAGCCCATGACCTGGTTCCAAGACCAACACTAGTGATGAAATCGGGGACCAAGACTAACATGCAAACCTGTTCCTACTGCCAAAATTAACTTGTGAAGCCTTACTTACGCTGGAGACTAAATATCCAGATAAGTATATTTATTATACAGATTATAATTTTTTACCCCACAGGTCAAACACATACTGAAAAAATTAAACAGTTGTGTAGTAAGAAGTATCCAGTAAGCAACCCTGGCTGAATCCAAATGTTAAAAATTAAATTCTTATTCACAGAGACTTTCCAAGTTTGTGCACATTCTCTGCGTAATCTGCACAAGTGAACAAAGAAGTGTGCCTCTGAGCAAACAACTGTGAAACATTAATAAAAAATGTACAAGAGGTATAATAGCAGACAAACTAACTCATCACATGGTGATGAAAATAAATCTAGGAACTTTTGAGGTGCCAAACAATACACTTAACACAGTATTACATTTTTTTTATTTGTCTGCTCTCATGTTGTAAAGCGCTGCACAAACTGTTGGCGCTATATAAATCCTTTAGGAAAAGAGCGTTTAAAGTGATCCATTCCCAAAATTGATTAGTCAACACCAACGTCCCTTTGTGATGAAGAGGAAGAAAAAGCCCCTATCGGGGAATGTATGGAACTTTCTGGGTACTATTCATATACTCATCAACAACAGTTGTAATTTAAAAAAATTTTCTTTTTACACATTCACATGAAAGAAAGAAGGTATACAGTGATACATTTCTTCCATACAAAAATACCACACTTTTGTTCTACATGTTTCGCCTTACGGCTTCCTCAGGAACATGCGTGGATATTCTTATCTAATAAATAAATATACACATATTATAAATACATGTTTTAATAATCTTAGAACAAAACATTTTCAAAAGATTTTTTCAAATCTAAAGCCCCATACACACTATCAGATTTTCTGCTGATTTTTGTCTTCAGAGTTACCAAAACCATATAATATAAGGTCAAACCTTAGGAGTTTCAATTTGTATGCAATCAGGCAGGCCCTTGTACTACATGGTTTTGGTAAATCTGAAGACAAAAATCAGCAGAAAATCTGACAGTGTGTATGGGGCTTTACTAAACAACATTTGGCTGTACCTGGATAATTGTGGAATGGTCAGAGTGTATTCAGAATGAAGTGACGTCAGAGCAACTCATCAGGCACAAAATACATACCCCCAGCATTCACCTCCAAACCAGGTGGGGTCTCCAAAGTGGGGGATATTGATCTTACTACTGTATTATCTTTTCCTAAAGTCTAATTACCTGTAAACAATGAATAAATTGATATAATATTTCAATCATCAAAATATATTACTGTATGTTAGAGGCTTTTACTATGAGGTAAAAAGGAAAAGTTGTGCTTACATGGGAGATTTGATTTGAATCGTAAATCTAGGAGCCACAATCCTGGATGATAACCACTGCAGGTATTTGAACCATATTTTGGGAGTCGGCACTTACGTTTGCTGGTCTGATCAAAAAATAATAATAAGGAAAATTAGATTTAATGTGACATCCACTCATACTGTGGATTTGCTGCATAATATTTACTACTGCTACATGTTATATTTATATATATAGTTACCTCCTTAATAAACAGATGTTGTTAGATTCTGAATGTGCCGAAGCTTAAAGATCATATTGAAGCCGTGCTTAATCGTAAGTTACGCCAACAAACAAACATTAGGAGAATACGAACGTTATTCCCCATGAATGTTGTTCCAGAGTTACAGAAGTATAACAACAAAGATTGTGTATGTTCCAAAGAAGAGAAATCATTTGGTTACCTGTCTGTAGTTTGGAGGATGATATGGCTCCTAGAGGACTCCGCGGACTGTATGCTGCCTAGGGTGACCACATTTCCAAACTGCCATTCAGGGACTATTTTGCCAAGGACCGGGGGGGGGTTGAATGTAGTTTCGGGGTTGGCGGGATCCTGCTTATATCATCACTTATACAGACCCCCTTTCCTCATCATAGACCCCCTCTACTAACTATAGACCCCCTCCCTCAGTCCGGCCCCCTCTCCACTAAGTATAAGCCCCCTCCCTCAGTATGGACCCCCCACTAACTATAGGCCCCCTCCCTCAGTACGGACCCTCCACTAACTATAGACCCCCTCCTTCAGTACGGACCCCCCACTAACTATAGGCTCCCTCCCTCAGTATGGACCCCCCCACTAACTCTAGGCCCCCTCCCTCAGTATGGACCCCCCCACTAACTATAGGCCCCCTCCCTCAGTATGGACCCCCCCACTAACTATAGGTCCCCTCCCTCAGTACGGACACCCCCCACTAACTATAGACCCCCACCCTCAGTACGGACCCCCCTCTCCACTAAGTATATACCCCCTCAGTAAAGACCCCCCTCCATCAAGTATAGATTCCCCTCCCTCAGTACAGACTTCCCCTCTCTAAATACAGACCCCTTCTCCTTCAGTATAGACCCCCTGACTAAGTATAGACCCCCCTCCCTCATTATAGACCCCCTTCAGTACTGACCCCCCTTCCTCATTATAGACCCCCCTAAGTACAGAACCCCCCACTAAGTACAGACTCCCCCACAGTACAAACCCCCCACTAAATAGAGAACCCCCCACAGTGATAGTTGAGAGTTGGGTGTCAGAAACATGCTGGGGGGCACTTTTTACCCTTTTCCTGATCACTATCCATGTCCCTCCTCTGTCCATCTACATAAACATAATATAAGCTTAGAATAGACCTCAGATTAGTGGCAGGAATGCACAGCGGTGTCCCTCTTCCCTCTCCATGCACTTGTAAAAAGCAGAGGAGGGGGAGGCGGCTTCAGTCTGCTCTGCTGTACGAGGCAGGGAGACATCCAGGGGTAGAGCTGCGGAGATGGTAACAGTGCCGGTGGATTAGTGTCTTTGGGGCTGCCCCGCTGACAGCCTCGTCCGGCATGGTGGAGAGCGTTAGGCGCGGAGGAGGAGAAAGTTAACTTCTCCTCCGCTTTGCATGCTGGGCAGAGTCGTGGCTGTGAGGTCACTGGTTGCTAGCTGCCAGGCGGCTATAGCAACCAGTGACCAGAGTCTCAGGTGGAGCTGGAGGCAGAGCGAGCACCAGCACTATGGCGGGGTTTGCTCGCTCTGTCAATTCCATTCCGGGACACTGTATTTTCCCGGAATGAAGGGACCCGGGACAGACCTGCCAATTGCAGTAATGTCTCGGGCAATCCGGGACAGGTGGGCACCCTAATGCTGCTGCATGGGTCTATTTATATGCCCCACTTGTGCGTCAGGAGCAGCGCGATGTTTGACGTCACACCGCTTCTGACGCTGCACCGGGTGTGTGTGAGTGGCGTCTCATGTGGAGGGACGGATACCTCCTCCACAGGCTGACCAGAAACTGATGGACACACGCAACGTCGGGGAACAGACGTGGTCATCCCCGGGATGTGCGTGCCTCCCGGTCGCTATGGCAACAAAGTGTGTTGGTTGCCGATACCATGGAAGCAAGGGGTGCGGTCAAAACCACGCCCACCCCCGGCATAGACATCACCGCTAATTCAGACACACATAACACTCCTGTCTTCACAGGGGTTCAGCACAGGCTAGGTGTATACCCCTGGGCGTCCATTGAGGAGACCACTGCTGGCAAGGAGGCAAAATGCACAGGAGCTGTGCCCGAAGATGGCTCTGCAAAAAAGGAAGAAAAGAAAAAAAAAATAAAAATAAACTGTGGATAACGATAAATGTGTTGCTGCATGCGATTGTAATCGCATGCTTCGAGGTTTCATCAATCTACAGATACTGCATACAATCAATTAATTAATACACCCATATTAAAAGCTACATATTATATATACAAAGATAATTAATTATACACAGAGTTTCCTTAATTTTCACATTATACCTATAATTTAATAGGACAAAAGAGGGGGATACATAACAGTAAAAAAGCAGTGCTGCATCCCACCTCTATTTAGTGGTTTTTAGTTCTGCATTCTGGCGATCCAACAGGCGCAGGACATCCATGGAAAACAGGGGCTAAACAAGAGTCGGCAAGAGAGAAGGTGGAAATAACAATAACAACTATTTGAATTGTTATAAAAATGGCTTATAACTTATGCCCTCATTCAAACCTGGATAACTTGTGGACTGCAAGAGATAAATCCATTTGGCTTCCAATTGAAGAATTTGTTTGTCAACATCTCCACCTCTGTCATGTGGGGGAATGTGTTCCAGAGCATAAAATCCAATCATCTTTAGGTCGTGATTATGGTATAAACCCATGTGTCTCCTAATGGGAGTTTCCATTTTATGTTTTGATATTGCTGACACATGGTCTCTAATCCTGCAGAAAAAAATTACATTTAGTTTTCCCTACATAAAATGCGCTACAGCAACATTTCATGAGGTAAACAACTCCAATCGATTGACATGTAACTCTCCGTTTCTGTGCCCAAACAGCACCGCTTGGAAGATCTATATTTTCACCCTGCAGGATGTAACGACAGACCCGCTGACTGTGTAGTGACTTGACACCATAGTGTCCTTAATAGATCGTGATTGTGATATATTTTGTGCCAGATGAGTTGCTCTAACGTCACTTCATTCTGAATACCAAAATCGCGACTTCCCATTAATTAATTTTGACAGAGTAGAATCTGATTATTCTTCTGCTTCTTCAGCATCCTATGTTCCCATAGGTCTCCGTCAGGAGGAAACGATAGCCATATCCAAAAAAAGAGAAATGAAGGTGATAGCAGTATACAAGGACTATCAAGGTCCCATTTTCCATTAAAAGACAAAAGATCGCACTATCAGCGGTCATAACAGCATAATACGCTGACAACGAACGCGGGGTATGCAATGAACAACACCACAGTGTCATTGTTGTCACTGGTCGCAGGTGTAAGCTCAGTCTCTACACCAGCAGGCCCACTAATACAACAAGTGGCCAATTCCAGTAATTTAGGACAAAGCAATACATTGGACATACGTACTGCACCTATATTCAACACAGGAGCTGTACAAGACTCCAGGAGAGCACCAGAGGTCATTACGGTCATACGTACTTCAAGTCAAGCGCCAAAGTAGAAGGTCCCGATCCACACATTAGTGGAGGCCGGGACAACTATGATATTGTAAATTTGTCATCTTATCCTCTGAGGACCAACAGACAGTATTACGCCTAGGCCTCACCTTCTGTCCTGATGGTGAGGCAGATACATTTGAATTAGCAAAAGATCTGCACTTGTTCACAATAAAAATAAAGTTTTATATGATAAAGAACAGAACACCAATAAACTCCCAGAATATGATAATTCAGTCTTAAAAGATGTGACCATAGGGGTGGAAAAGAAGGAGAAGGCAGAATTTCCCATTGAGACACGTGATGACGTAGCGTCAGTCACGAAGGGAGGGGCCTGAGTGTGCTCGCCGGAGTCCGAGGCTGATGCTATCTCCGAGCCCGCCGTGGCGGCCACAGAGAGGGAGGAGGAGAAGGAGCCATACGACGGCTATGCATGACACCCTAGCCGACTGGAGGATACCTAGCCCGGAGGATCGAAACACACGCAGAGGATGTGGTGAGATCGGAGAGAGGGGTGATTAAGACGGGCTGCGGGCTGGGAGTGTGAGCTGCAGGCATCCTCCCCCCCGCCCCTCCTCCTTCCCTTTCGTATCCCCGCCCCCCCGCCGTTCTAAAGTGAAAACTTCGGCATTATTTGATGTTAATGACTCGGTGACCGTCTGCTTGAGATAGCAGGGTTTTGTTCTGGCAGTCAGTCTCAGTAAAGTACTGTTCAAATGCTTGTTTTTTCCTGGGTCAGTGGAGGAGAGGATCAGCTGTACCAGTGAGAGGAGGACCCGGACGAAGCCGTGTGGAGAGAGAGGGAAGAGCACGGACTGTTGGAAAGTTTATATTAAAGGGCAGAATAAAGAGGTACCCCACATAGGGGATGGATTGATGTATATGTGGCCAATGCTTGGAAAATGTATGCATGAATTTACTGATGGAGAAGATCGTAGCAGAGAACGCCCAGTGATAATACGGAGTTGGTTGGCGTCACTCTGAATTTTAAGTAGTTCAAGCTCTTTTCTTTTTTCATTCCCTCACCCCTATGGTTTACATTCAAGGCATGTATTAAAAAGCCTAGGAGATAACTTACCATTAAGGAAACAAAGAAGTTGGAGGGAGAAGGGACTACACAAATGTTTTGAATTTACCCACACCAGGGGACACGGCGGGGATGAGTGCAGAGCCGGGCAATGCGATAACTGAATACACACAGATTTCAGGAGCTGAAAATAAGGGATAAACATAAGAGGAGAATGGGCCCTGCTGATCAAGTAAACTGAAGACATTATAAAGTGACGTCCTGGGATAGTATGTAGGTGGGGACAGGAAGTGTCCTGTACCATTTATGAAGCGACTCCAACACGCAATATTTTCAGGCCTACTGTGGGTGATATACACGCAGAGTATTCCAGCGGGGGGCATAAAAAGGGGTATCTACCCTGTGGTAAAACTGGAGATATTAAGCAAAGACAAATCAAAACAAAGCCCAAAAAGCATTAAGTCCTAACTGCCGCAAGGTCTTTGAGCAGAAAAACAGTTTCCATCTCGGGTATACACAGGATACACGTATAAACAAACTCATCCAGGAAGGACGTGGTTATAGTCATCTCTTCCCCCTGGTATAGCCATAGGGGGCGCTTGCTGGGGAATTGGGTAAAATCTCCACCCCCCATAACTAAAGAAGGAGAGAAGATTGAAGAAAATAAACCTGGGCAGGAAAAGGGGCAGTATGAGTAAAGGAGCAGCTAAAACAACTAAAGGGGGAGTTTATAAAACCCCAAAATCCCCAAAAGATAAAGCCCCAAGTAGCTCTATTAAACAGTACATGGCGCAAGGAGCAAGCCCCGGAAACATAGACCAGGAGGGACAAAATCTGACCAAAACAGAGAAAAAGAAGATAGGAGAAAGATTAGATCACTCCAGAGAAGATATGGAAGTTGTAAGGGAGCTAGAAATGAGTAGATTAGAGGAAAGGAGAGTTATTATTCAAATCCCTACAAAAGGTGAAATTACGGACATGTTTCAGAGACTAAAAACCTCAATAAAAGCAGAAATAAACCTACTGAGAGAAGACCTGGGGGACCTGTTGGAAAGAGTGGAGACGACAGAAAATAAGTTGGAACAACAAGAGCAGGAATTAAGTAGGTTAAAAGAACAAATAAAAATAACACAACAGAATCAGAGGAGAATTCTCTATAGATTGGAAGATCAGAAGAATAGAAGCAGAAGGCAAAATATAAGAATCCGTTTTTTACCAGAAAATAAGGGAGAAGACCTGAGGGATATTATAACGAAGCTGCTGAGTATGGAGGGGGAAAGAGGAACTGAAGATTTCCCGAAAATAGAGAGGGTACACCGGGTCGGAAGACTTTTATACCCCAGGAGGCCGAGAGACATAATCATAAGATTTAGATTTTATGAGGATAAGGCGGAAATCATGGCAAAAATTAGAGGAAAACAGCCCGTGGTTTATGAAGGAAACAAGATACAGATATACACAGATTTAGCACCAGATACACTAGCTAGAAGGAAGCTGCTGAAACCCTTGTTGGAAAAGATGAGGATCTAGAATATAAAATACCATTGGGGTTTCCCAGCATGCCTGGTAGGCTATAGAGAAGGGAGATCAGCGAGGCTGCGGTTTCCGGAAGAATTGACTTTTGTAAAAAAATTGGACTTGCAGGTGCCCAAATTGCCTTGATGGGTTGAGGAATCTTAAGGGGAAGAATTTAAGGGAGGTGGGGGATGGGTGGGGGGGAGGGATTTGGGGGGGAGGAAAGGACAAGGATCGAAGGAGAGAGAAAGGTACTAGATAAGACAACCGGTGAAACCCACTTACTAGATGCTATCTAGTAAGATGGGTCTCGGGGCACACTTGGAGCCCCACCTTAGAAGGAAAAGATTTGGGGAGGTCTATGGTATCCAAAGACCTCAACCATCAGGGGGCCAGAGATGGGTCGGGGGGGAGGTGGGGGGGGAGGGGTCACTTTGGGTGAGGTGGACGGAGGGAGGGGGAGAGGGGTTATAGTGTGCAAACTATATAAAAGTAAGAGGAATAACCTGTTACAGGCTAGAGGAGCAGAGAAGGCAGAAATAAATAGGAGAAAAATGACAACACTTCAATTTTTGACATATAACGTTAGGGGATTAAATTCACCTTCCAAAAGACACAAGATTTTAAAAGAATTAAAGGGGTACGGTGCAGAAGTGGTGTTTATGCATGAGACTCATCTGTCACATGAGTCAAATATTAAATTATGGTCGAAGGAGTTCCCGAATTGGTATTATGGGGATACAATTTCGAAGAGAGCAAGGGGAGTGGCAATAGGGTTTGCGAAGGATGTACAGTTTAAACTTGAGGGAAGGTTGCAAGATCCAGAGGGGAGATTTCTCTTTCTGAAAGGTATACTTGGGGAAATAGAATGCACCCTGGCGAATATATATGCCCCTAATAAAAACCCGATAAAATTCCTGACAGGCATTCTGGAGAAACTAATGGATTTTAAGAGTGGGGGTCTGGTTGTGATGGGAGACTTGAATGTATGCTTGGAACCAGAGGTAGATAGTACGTCCGGTGCACAGGGGACGGATAACGCCCAACTAAAAAAGATAAAACAGAAAATATATAACAGCCAATTGGTGGATATCTGGAGGATTACGAATGCCAAAGCCCGGGACTATACGTTTTACTCCCCTGTGCACCGGACGTACTCCAGGATTGACTACAAATTAGTGGATCACGGACTCCTGGATAGGATAATAGAGTCAAACATAGAAATAAAGAGTATCTAAAAACCCGAGACAGCCCTCCATGTGGAGGCTAAATGAAGACCTTTTGCAGGATGAAGAAACTTCAAAGAGAGTAGAGAGAGAACTAGAATACTATTTCCTAACAAACGAAACAGAAGAGATCTCGGGATCTGTGGTGTGGGAGGCCCATAAGGCCTATATAAGGGGGATTTTAATCCAAGAGGGAGCAAGGAAAAAAAAAAAGAGAGGAGAGAAAAAATGGGAAACCTCATGAAAGAAATATTTAACATAGAACAAGAACACAAAAAACAGAGGCCTTCATCAAGCGATATACCAAAAGCTGGTAAATAAGCGAGCTGAATTAAAAGAGCTTATGGAAGAAGAAACAAAAAAAAATTATTTAAAATAGCCAAAGAAAGATACCAGTGGGGGAATAAATCTGGCAAACACCTTGCTACAAAGCTCCGAAGAAAAAAATCCCTAAATTTCATAGGAAAATTTCAAACTAAGCGAGGAGAGATGGTATACGAGACAAAAGAAATAGGTGAAGCATTTAAAAACTACTATAAAGCCCTGTACTCGGTGGAACAGAATGGAGGTCAGACAAGGGAGAAAAGCAGGAAGATAAGTGAATTTTTAGAGAATGCCAGGTTACCAACGATTTCTAAAAATTCTAGAGAGTCCCTTGAGAAACCAATAACGGAGGAGGAGATAAATGAAGCTCTAGCAGACACAGCACAGGGGAAAAGCCCAGGTCCTGATGGATTCACATCATATTACTACAAAAAGTACAAGGATATACTAACGCCTAAGCTCTGTCAGTATATGAATGGGCTGGGAACAGACTTTGAGTTGAGTAGAGAGGCGCTATTTGCCACAATTACTGTTATTCCAAAGGAGGGAAAGAATGAGATCTTGTGCTTCAGTTATAGACCAATATCATTATTAAATGCAGACACCAAATTATACGCTAAAGTACTAGCCAGAAGGATGAAAGGGTTAATGGACATATTGGTACACCCGGACCAAGTGGGCTTCACTGCAAGAAGGGAAGGGAGAGACAATGGGGTGAGAACCTTACTTATGCTCCAGAAGATAAAGGAGGGGGGCCCCCCAGGTCTACTTCTGTCGATTGATGCCAAAAAGGCTTTCGACAGAGTGGACTGGGGGCTCATGTTTCAAACACTGGACATAATGGGAATGGGTCCAAGGATGACCCGATGGATTAAACGCTGTATAGACACCCTAGGGCAGCTATTAAAATCAATGGATCCCTTTCAGCCCCCTTCGAAATGAAGAACGGGACAAGGCAGGGCTGCCCCCTGTCTCCCTTGCTCTTCGTTCTGTCTCTTGAACCACTTCTAGCAACAATTCGAAACAATCCAGATATCAACGGATTCAAAGTTGGAGGGGAGGAACACAAAGTGGCCGCATTTGCGGATGACGTGCTCTTCTATATAAGTAACCCCAGGATCACAATGCCAAATCTAATTAAAACTCTCAAACAATATGGTGAAATAGCAAACTTTAAAATTAACTTGGGAAAATCCGAAATCTTAAATATAAACCTAAGTAAGCTTGAAGAGGAGAAATTGAAAAGGGAATTTCAGTTTGTATGGAAGAAAGAGATAAAGTACCTGGGAATAAGATTAGCAAACTCCCTAGAGAAGATTTATAAAATAAATTTTATACCCCTATTAGACGAAATAAAAAACGAGGGCAAAAAGCTCCTGAATAGACCATTATCCTATATTAACGCCATAAAAATGGTTCTTCTCCCAAAAATTACATATAAACTCCAAATGTTACCAGTAAGGTTACCGGAGTTTTATGTTAGAAAGCTAAAATCAATAATAACAAACATTATATGGAAAAATAAAAGAGAGTTTCCTTACAGATATTAAAACAGGAGAAAAAAAGAGGAGGACTGGTTGTTCCTGATATTCAAAAATATTACAAAGCAATAATTCTATCAATATTATATCTATATTATACTTTGTATGTTTATAGCATGAGGAATCATACTAGAATATTTTTTGATGCAATATATATAAATTTTGGGTTGTATCTTCAGTCGCACGTATGCACTTTAGGGTAATTTTGCACATTGTGTCACTTTTCAATTTTTGCATCAATAATCGCAACAGGAGTTGCACTTTGCACTTTGCACGAAGCACTTTAATACATTTTGCATTTTTTGAGCATGAGCATTCATAAGTTAATATTTTGATGCACAGGTTATCATATGGTATTGCTATCATGTATGCACATTGCACTTGGAGAAAGAAGTTATATTTAATTATTGTGGTAGCATTCTGCGGTTTTCCCATATTTTGAATTGGTCATAGGGCATTACTATTATGCACATTGCACTTGTAATAGGAAGATTTTATTTATTTATATAGTGTTGCAGTATTTGTGGTTTTTCCGTATTTGGAATTGGTACACAAGGATAGATTAGCGCCACATATCTACCTTATTTGAAATAATTCTATCAAGAGTGATTGAATGGGTAAGGGACAACAAAGAAAAAAGATGGGTAAACATAGAAAAATTTTACAGTAAGGCACACTTGGGATCCATAATCTGGAACCCCCCCACTACAGAACGTTAGCTGAAAATACACATATTTTGACAGGGGTGGTATTAAGGATTTGGGTCGCAGCGTATAAGCACTTTAATAAGATATACAATTCACCTTTAATAGCATTAAAAGAAAATGAGTATTTTGCACCAGGAAAAATGAGTATAGGTGGGAAATGGATAAAAAATGATAAGGTGCAACTTAGAGATATAACAAAAAAAGGAAAAATAGTTGCACTTCAAGAGTTAAAACAAAACACAGAAGTATGAGGGAGAAATTAATTATCGGTATTGAAATAGAGGGTTATCACAACAGAGAAATATTTTTACTGATATTTAGGTTGGTGGAAAATTTTGTATGGCACCTTTTCTTACTATTTTTTAAGATGACAAGCTACGATGATGTGAAAATGAGAAGGGACGTACATGAGCGGCTGAGCTGAATTAAGTCTCTCAAAGAAATCACTGATGTAGCAAAAAAAAAAGAAAAAAGATGTGACCATAGAAGAGTTAAAAGCACTTCAAGATCTAATGGAACTCTGGGATGAAAGCAACCCAGAGGAAGAAGGTTGGACTTACATGGTGCATGGAATTAATCTGGGCAAGTCGGTTCATTCTAGATTTTGTAAACCCATTTTTCTACCACCAAAAACATACAAACCTAAATCGAGATCCTTCCCTGTCCTGCAGGGCAACCCCAACATTTGGGTTTTGGTCCTGCAGATAAAAAAAAAAAAAATTGAAGCCACCAACTGGAAATCGGGTCCCCTCCCCAATTTGCCCTCAAATCTAAAACGAACGCTCAACTCTCTGCGTAATAATGACAGTATAGTGGTCAAACACTCTGAAAAAGGGGGGAATACTGTCATTATGAACAGGGAGGAATATGAAAAAATGTGTTATGACATAATATATAACAATGAATGGTACAAGCCTGTATCAGCAGCATTTGTGTCAGCTAGCATTAAGCAATATATGAACATTCTTAATCGAGCCTACACGGCAGGGATTATAGATGAAAATACCTTTGCATTTTTGAATGTTGCAAACCCGCACACACCCACCTTCTATGCACTGCCAAAGGTGCACAAGGGGACACTACCACCACCAGGACATTCAATCATCTCAAGTTGTGGTTCCTTAACTGAAAATACTAGCAGGATCATAGATGAATATCTATATCCACATGTGAGGAGTCTGTCCTCACATGTGAAAGATACCATTGAATTACTGAAAATAATAGATGGACTATAGATACCGAAAGAAGCATGACTAGTTGCGATAGACATTGAAGCATTGTACAACTCTATTCCACACATGCTAGGAACACAAGTAGTACATAGTTTTCTCGAGGAGAGAGACAATGACTCTCGCAAATATAACAACTTCATTATTGAAATGTTGGAATTTATCCTCTCAAATAATGTCTTTGTTTTCAAACTTTTCCACTACCTCCACATACAGGGGGTGGCCATGGGGGCGGGATGCGCCCCCTCGTATGCCAACCTGTATCTGGAGGGGTGGGAGCGCGATTTATTTTCACAAGAAAAAAAAATGTCGACCTGAACAATGTAATGACCTGGCATCGCTATATAGACAATGTTCTGATGGTTTAGGCAGGATCAAAAGAAGAGTTAATACAATTTTGGAAAATCTGCAAAATAGTTACAATCTAAAATTCACATATAACTATAGCCAGGAAAAGATCACTTTCCTGGACGTAGAGATCTTTGTGAATGAAATTGGCAACTTATGTTCAACTTTATACAGAAAACCAACCACTGGTACTACATTGTTACACGCCACTAGCTCACACCCCAAACCACTGGTCAATAGCATTCCATATAGCCAGTATCTTAGATTAAATTGTAACTGTACCCAAGAGGAAGACTTTAAGAAAAAGGCATACCAGTTATATGAACGTTTACTGGTAAGGGGTTATATCAAAACATGTCTAAAAAGGGCATACAATAAAGTAAAATTATTGGATAGGAATAAATTGATTTATAAACCTAGGAAGGATAATAAAGGAAATGCAACCAGGATTGTGACCAGATATAACAGACAACATGAAAAGATTTGAAAGATCTATAAAAAATTCTGGTACCTTCTTACAGCAGATGACAAAATCAATAAATATGTCAAAACCTTCTCCGAGATTACCTTCAAAAGATCACAATCTATTAAGGACACTATGGTGCCAAGTCACTATGGCACTATGGTGCCAGTCAGCGGGTCTAATCAGAAAGACAGATCAGGCACATACACCTGCGGCGGTTGTAACTACTGTCGTTACATCCTACGGGGTGAAAATATAGATCTTCCAAACGGTGCTGTTTGGGCCCCGAAATGGAGAGTTACATGTCATTTGATTGGAGTTGTTTACCTCATGAAATGTTGCTGTAGAGCATTTTGTGTAGGGAAAACTTAACTTAATTTTTTCTGCAGGATTAGAGACCATTTGTCAGCAATATCAAAACATGAAATGGAAACTCCCGTTAGCAGAGACATGGGTTTATACCATAATCACAACCTTAAGATGATTGGATTTTATGCTCTGGAACACATTCCCCCACATGACAAAGGTGTAGATGTTGACAAACAACTTCTTCAATTGGAAGCCAAATGGATTTATCTCTTGCAGGCCACACGGTATCCAGGTTTGAATGAGGGGGCATAAGTTATAAGCCATTTTTATAACAATTCAGTTCAGAGCCTACAAATAGTGATTTGAAAGTCGCATTTGCCGGTCTTATTTGCACCTTCTCTCTTGCCGACTCTTGTTTAGCCTCTGTTTCCCATGAATGTCCTGCGCCTGTTGGATCGCCCGAATGCCGAAAAACCACTAAATAAAGGTGGGATGCAACACTGCTTTTTTTACTGTTATGTAGCCCCCTCTTTTGTCCATGCCGCTCCTGTATCAGGAACCATGAATCAGACCGAGACTGAAGTAAAGTTAAATCACACTTGTTTAATAATAATAATAATAATAATAATAATAATGTAAACAGAGTAAGCCTAATCAAAACAAGCTAGAGTTCAGTAACTGGATCGGGTAGTCAGCCAAGCAAATGTCAGAGAGCCAGAGATAAACGTAGTAGTACAGCAAGCAGGATCAGGAGCCAGAAGAAACGTCAGCCAAGCAAGTCTTCAACAGGAACGCAGGAGAAAATCTCTGTGATGTTGACAAAGGCGAAGGCAGAGATCAAGTGAGCTGGATGGCTTTAAGTAGGCAGGACCGACGAGCAGAATCAACAACAGCTGGGTAACTGTGGAGAGAGATGGGAGCTGGCAATTAGCCGACAGCTGAGCGGCCAGCCCAGAGAAGGAAGGGCTGAGCCCAGCCCTGACAGTACCCCCTCCTTAACGACCCCTCCCCCTCAGAGGACCACCGGGCTTGAGGGGAAAACATCTATGGAAATCACGGAGGAGGACAGGGGCATGTATATTCGAGGATGAGACCCAAGAGCGTTCCTCCGGACCGTACCCCTTCCAATGCACCAGGTACTGTATGCGCCCACGGAACCTACAGGAGTCAACAATGGATTGTACCTCATACTCCTCATGATTCTCAACCTGTATAGGGTGAGGACGTGGTACCGAGGTGGTAAAGCGATTGCAGACCAAAGGTTTCAATAAGGAGACATGAAACACATTTGAGATGCGCATACTAGGAGGAAGGTCCAAGGCGTAAGCCACTGGGTTAATCCTGCGAAGGATACGGAAAGGCCCAGTAAACCAAGATGTGAACTTCAAACAAGGAACACGAAGTCGGAGGTTGCGAGACGACAGCCAGAATCTGTCCCCAACCTGGTAGGAAGGTGCAGGCAGGCGTCTGCGGTCAGCATGGAGTCTGTACCTATCGTTAACATGTTGCAAAGCCTCCTGAACCTATGCCCAAGTGGAACAAAGACCACGGAGATGCTCCTCTAATGCAGGAATACTCTGCAGAACAAACGAGTCAGGCAACATGGAAGGTTGGAAAACATAATTTGCCATAAACTGAGACAATCGGGAAGCAGAACTGAAGGCACTGTTGTGAGCAAACTCTGCCCACGGTAACAGGTCTGACCAGTTGTTATGATGGTCAGAAATATAGCAACGTAAGAATTGCTCCAAGGACTGATTGGCTCGTTCTGCGGCCCCATTAGACTGCGGGTGATACGCAGAGGAGAAAGCAAGCTGAATTCCCAACTGTGCACAAAAGGCTCGCCAGAACCGAGAGACAAACTGACTACCCCTGTCCGAGACAATCACCTTGGGTAGCCCATGTAAGCAAAAGATCTCCTGAGCAAAAATGGTAGCCAGTTCCTTAGAAGTGGGCAACTTCTTAAGTGGAATACAATGACACATCTTTGAGAACCGGTCAACTACCATAAGGATAACAGTGTTGCCTTGGGAGTTGGGTAACTCCACAATGAAATCCATAGACAGGTGGGTCCAGGGCATCTCTCCACTGGGTATGGGTTGTAGGAGGCCCACTGGAAGGTGTCGTGGAGTCTTACTCTGAGCACACAGGGAACAGGCAGCTATGAAGGCAGTTACATCAGCCCATAGACTGGAAAACTGTCATGACAAGGCGTCAGCCCTTACATTCTTAGTACCGGGTAAGAATGAGACAATGTAATTAAAACTCGACATGAAAAGAGCCCATCGCGCCCTTATGGGAGAGAGGCGCTTAGCCTCAGACAAGAATCTGAGATTCTTATGGTCAGTAAGAATGAGAACCGGCACAGTGGTACCTTCAAGGAGATGTCTCCATTCTTTCAGGGCTAAAATGATCGCCAACAGCTCTCTGTCACCAATCACGTTCGTAATTGCACTCTGCAGGTGACAACTTCTTGGAAAAGTAGCCACATGGATGCATAGCGCTCTCAGAGTTAGGACGTTGAGACAGAAGGGCGCCAACTCCAGTCTCAGAAGCATCAACTTCTAGGATAAAAGGCAACATAGGATCAGGATGTGCCAGCAAAGGAGCAGAAACAAAGGCAGCCTTGAGATTCTCAAAGGCCTTAATTTACTGCAGAGGCCAACTCTGTGGATTACTATCCTTTCTGGTCATATCAGTCAGGGGCTTTACCAGAGACGAGAAGTTACGAATAAACTTCCGATAATAGTTGGCAAAGCCCAGGAAACGCTGCAGAGGACGTAAACCCACAGGTCGGGGCCACTGTAGGACTGCCGAAAGTTTCTCTGGGTCCATCGAAAAACCAATTTGAACCACCACAAACTAAGGGGGTGGTACCAAGAAGAACCTAGATAGATATCTATTCACCTGAAGGAAATATGTAAACCAATAAAGGGTCAAATTCTGATGGTAGTGTCTATATACCCCATAGTTAAATGAAAGGAGCAATAAGTAAAAAAAGGAAAAAATATATATATATAACCATTTAGTTCCCAACACCATATATTCTAAATGGTTCTTCAAATGTCCATAAATGTCTCTTTTTGTAGAAACTGGAAATAATGAGAATCCAAGATAGATGATGATGTCTCTACGTCACATAGATTGAAAACAAGTGGTGTATAATGATGGAGGCTTACCAGAACCGTTGGACTCACAGAGACGTATATCCCTTGAGTCAGAAATACTTGTATTGCCACCGGGCAATAAGTGAAGTGTCCCGCTGGACCGATATGAAATCCGGATGCTGTATCCAAGGCTCCCAGCAGATTTCTTTCTTGTATGGCCCAATTCAGTAGTGGCTCATGAAAAGTAAAAAAGGGGCCACATAGTGTGATACCGTTTAAAAGAAATAAAATTTATTGTGGTAGAAAACTTACATATTCCATGGTAAAAAAGCGCTTAAAATAGATTAAATGGCAGGCAGTGGAGTCTCCCGACGCGTTTCATCTCATTAGACTTCCTCTGGGGTACCTTGCCACTGCTGCCATACTTACTTATATGCCCACTAAGACCCCCTTTGATGAGAATCCGGCGTGTGCCGCTTGTTTGCTTTGCACTTCCGGGTGTCGCCAAAATGGCGGCCCCGCGTGCGTTCCAAGCCTCTTTCCAGTGGCTTCTATGCGTTCCAACCATCCCTTATGTGAAAAATAAAAAACATAAATGGCCAATTGTTATCCTGTTGTTGAATTTTATAAGTGATAAATATCGTCAGTGCTATGTAGAAGGAAAAAGAATTACCAGCACGATCTACAAAAGAACCGAATCTCTCCCAGGAAATGCTCAGATCCGGACATCCTGTGCCTGGCCCTGGCTTCCGCCTATATGGAGCGCAAGCCAGACGGCCGCTCACCGTATGCGAACCACGCCTCCCTATAGCAAAGGACATGGCGCGATGTCGTCACCGGTGATCCGCTCTCTAACGCATGCGCACCACGTCCTGAGACAGTGGAAAGCGCAATGTCGTCATAAGCGGTCCGCCTTGTCAGTACGCCTCCCTTTAGAGGTGGCGTTCTACTCCTATAATGTGTAATACGTATTTATAGTGATGAATGGTGATAGAATAAACTAAAAGTGTTCATATATAATCAAAAAACGTTTTATTATAAGACTATTCTTGCAAAAACGTGAAAGAGTAACAAAAAAGGGGGTGCAAGAAAATAAAATCATAAAATGACTAATGATGTGTCCACATTATTTATGACACATGTATATATCACACTAAAATGTGTAAATTACACTTGAGTCTAGACACTAGTATGTATATGAGTAAATTATTATCTACATAGTGAATGTGATTAATGTATGAAATATAAGTGAAGGAAAAAGGAAAAAAGGTAGGATTTTCAAACGGTGAAGTAGAATTGCCCATAAGCCATCTCCTAGACTCTTAATTCTTAAATATAGTGTGGAGATGCATAGAAATAGAGGTAAATATGCAATATAGTTAAAAAACTGGGATTTATAACAGGTAGGCTGATAATAAATATAAAGCCATCTCCCAGACTCGTTAATCTTAGATATGTAAATAAAAAATCTAATAAGTAATAAAAAAGATAAAGGCCCAAGACGGATTCTCAGTATGGGGTGCATATTAACAAATTAATTACACCGAAAAATATTCACAAAAAATCTAGAAAATATATAAAATACATATTCAAAGATGCCTAAACCTAAATGTGATACATATTCCGACGTACAATGTACAATCATTTAGGCAAATACAACTACTCCCACCACCTAACAAACCTTGAGGATCACATGAAACAGAATATATTACATTCATACCCTTAGGGTAAAGAGACTGTAGCTCGTGGATCCAGAACATTTCTAAGCGAGAGACACCTCTAGTTAAAGCCCCACCCCTCCATGGGGGGGTATATTTATCGATTATCATAAATAATGAACCAATGGGGTCACTATTATGCGCCTCTTTATAATGTCTTGGGATCACTATTATCCACGAGCTACAGTCTCTTTACCCTAAGGGTATGAATGTAGATTTAGATATTAACGCCTTTATTAATGAATCGTAGAATTGATATGAATATATCTGGTTTTAGAAATAAGAATGTTAATAATGAAGCTCCAAAATATATTCTGTTTCATGTGATCCTCAAGGTTTGTTAGGTGGTGGGAGTAGTTGTATTTGCCTAAATGATTGTACATTGTACGTCGGAATATGTATCACATTTAGGTTTAGGCATCTTTGAATATGTATTTTATATATTTTCTAGATTTTTTGTGAATATTTTTCGGTGTAATTAATTTGTTAATATGCACCCCATACTGAGAATCCGTCTTGGGCCTTTATCTTTTTTATTACTTATTAGATTTTTTATTTACATATCTAAGATTAACGAGTCTGGGAGATGGCTTTATATTTATTATCAGCCTACCTGTTATAAATCCCAGTTTTTTAACTATATTGCATATTTACCTCTATTTCTATGCATCTCCACACTATATTTAAGAATTAAGAGTCTAGGAGATGGCTTATGGGCAATTCTACTTCACCGTTTGAAAATCCTACCTTTTTTCCTTTTTCCTTCACTTATATTTCATACATTAATCACATTCACTATGTAGATAATAATTTACTCATATACATACTAGTGTCTAGACTCAAGTGTAATTTACACATTTTAGTGTGATATATACATGTGTCATAAATAATGTGGACACATCATTAGTCATTTTATGATTTTATTTTCTTGCACCCCCTTTTTTGTTACTCTTTCACGTTTTTGCAAGAATAGTCTTATAATAAAACGTTTTTTGATTATATATGAACACTTTTAGTTTATTCTATCACCATTCATCACTATAAATACGTATTACACATTATAGGAGTAGAACGCCACCTCTAAAGGGAGGCGTACTGACAAGGCGGACCGCTTATGACGACATTGCGCTTTCCACTGTCTCAGGACGTGGTGCGCATGCGTTAGAGAGCGGATCACCGGTGACGACATCGCGCCATGTCCTTTGCTATAGGGAGGCGTGGTTCGCATACGGTGAGCGGCCGTCTGGCTTGCGCTCCATATAGGCGGAAGCCAGGGCCAGGCACAGGATGTCCGGATCTGAGCATTTCCTGGGAGAGATTCGGTTCTTTTGTAGATCGTGCTGGTAATTCTTTTTCCTTCTACATAGCACTGACGATATTTATCACTTATAAAATTCAACAACAGGATAACAATTGGCCATTTATGTTTTTTATTTTTCACATAAGGGATGGTTGGAACGCATAGAAGCCACTGGAAAGAGGCTTGGAACGCACGCGGGGCCGCCATTTTGGCGACACCCGGAAGTGCAAAGCAAACAAGCGGCACACGCCGGATTCTCATCAAAGGGGGTCTTAGTGGGCATATAAGTAAGTATGGCAGCAGTGGCAAGGTACCCCAGAGGAAGTCTAATGAGATGAAACGCGTCGGGAGACTCCACTGCCTGCCATTTAATCTATTTTAAGCGCTTTTTTACCATGGAATATGTAAGTTTTCTACCACAATAAATTTTATTTCTTTTAAACGGTATCACACTATGTGGCCCCTTTTTTACTTTTCATGAGCCACTACTGAATTGGGCCATACAAGAAAGAAATCTGCTGGGAGCCTTGGATACAGCATCCGGATTTCATATCGGTCCAGCGGGACACTTCACTTATTGCCCGGTGGCAATACAAGTATTTCTGACTCAAGGGATATACGTCTCTGTGAGTCCAACGGTTCTGGTAAGCCTCCATCATTATACACCACTTGTTTTCAATCTATGTGACGTAGAGACATCATCATCTATCTTGGATTCTCATTATTTCCAGTTTCTACAAAAAGAGACATTTATGGACATTTGAAGAACCATTTAGAATATATGGTGTTGGGAACTAAATGGTTATATATATATATTTTTTCCTTTTTTTACTTATTGCTCCTTTCATTTAACTATGGGGTATATAGACACTACCATCAGAATTTGACCCTTTATTGGTTTACATATTTCCTTCAGGTGAATAGATATCTATCTAGGTTCTTCTTGGTACCACCCCCTTAGTTTGTGGTGGTTCAAATTGGTCACTATGCTTTTTGTGACTTGTTTGTGATTTAACATTAGCGCTACACTGTTTATATACATACGGTTTACAAAAATCTCCTTTTTTTGTGTGTGAGCTGCTTTGTTAGAGCAAGCGCGGTGTTTCTTGAGTTATTTTTTCTCCATCGAAAAACCAGCAGTGGAAATGACATAGCCCAGGAATTTAACCTGTTCACAATGGAACTCGCACTTCACCAGTTTACAATAGAGATTGTTTTCTCTTAGTTTCTGAAGCACACGACAGACATCTGTATGGTGGCTCTCCAGGGACTTGGAAAATATGAGGATATCATCGAGATAAACCACCACACATAACTGCAACAAATCTCAGAGGACATCTTTAATAAATTCCTGGAAAACTGCCGGGGCATTACAAAGGCCAAAAGGCATTACGAGGTACTCATAATGGCCTGTTCTGGTATTAAACGCAGTTTTCCACTCTTCACCCTCCTTAATCCGCACGCGATTGTATGCCCCTCTCAAATCAAGCTTTGTGAAAACCATTGCTCCCTTGAGGCAGTCAAATAACTCTGTAATCAACTGAATCGGGTAGGAATTCTTAATTGTGAAATGATTGAGACCCCTATAATCAATACAAGGTCTCAGTTCACCGCTCCTCTGCTTCACAAAGAAGAAACCAGCACCAACAGGAGACGAGGATTTGCGGATGAAACCACGAGAAAGTGCATCTGCAACATACTCCTCCATGGCCTTATCCTCCAAGACCGACAAAGGGTAAACCCGGCCACGAGGTGGTATGGCACCAGGTTGAAGGTCAATTGCGCAATCATAAGGCCGGTGTGGAGGCAAACTACTGGCTTGACCTTTGTCAAAGACATCGCTAAAATCGCGGTATTCGTCCGGCAGGAAGGAGAGTGAAGAGGTGCACGGGACCTTGGCTAAGAAGCTTGGAAGCATGTCTCACTGCATTGTGGTGACCAAGAGAGAATCTCAGCACGGAGCCAATCAAAAGAGGGGTTGTGCCTCTGTAACCAAGGATAACCAATAACCAGCGGAAACCTAGGTGAGGAAATCACTTGGAATTGGATTATCTCATGGTGAAGAGCCCCTACGGCCATGGACAACAGAACCGTCTCGTGAGTCACATGGGCAGGCTGTAGAGGTCTCCCGTCAAGAGCCTCAATGGCAAGTGGAGTGTCATGCAGCTGCAGGGGAATCGAGTGCTGCGATACAAAGGCAGCATCAATGAACAGGCCTGCAGCCCCAGAGTCAATTAGAGCCTGTATCTCGATGGACGACTCAGGCTAAGAAAGGGTGACCGAAACTAGGGGCTTATCCTTCTGGATAACTGGGGAGGAAACAACACCACCTAAGGTCTGTCTGTGTCAGGACTTCAAGGTTCTGGATGTGTAGGTCAAGATTTCAAAAAGTGACCTGCCTGGCCACAATAAAGGCACAATCTCTCCCTCCTCCTAAAGGCTCTCTCATCCACAGAGAGACACGTGAAGCCCAAGTGCATGGGTTCCTCTTCACTGACCGACTCGGTATCAGGAGGCATGGGAGGTGAGAGAGGCACAGGTGGGACTGCAAAGTTCGGAGGCAAACAGACAGGAGGCTTCCGCAAGCACTCCTTAAAAGAGAGTCTTTCTCTGAGTCTGGAGTCAATGAGGATGGCATACGTGATCGACCTCTACAGCTCAATGGGTATATCTCTGGTTGCTATCTCATCCTTGATGGAATCCCAGAGACCATGAGAAAAAGCAGCCACGAGGGCCTCATTGTTCCAAGCAACCTCTGCTGCCAGAGTACGGAATTCAATGGCGTAGTCGGCAACAGTTCTAGTACTCTCATTTGCTAGACACGTGGCACTTGGCAGCAAAAGCGGAGCGTGCGGGAACGTCAAATACCCTTTTAAAGGAGGCCACAAAGTCAGGGTAACTCGAGACAACAGGTTTTTGTGTCTCCCATAGAGGGTTTTCCCAGGCCAAGGCTCTCTCAGAAAGCAAAGATATCACGAAACCTACTTTGCTTCTGTCCGTGGGAAATGCCTGGGGCAGCATCTCAAAGTAAATCTCAACCTGGTTGAGAAACCCTCTGCATTGAACTGGGTCGCCCCCAAATCGCTGGGGAAGCGGAGCAGAACCAGACATACCTCTTATAGAGGTAATACTCGAGGCGGGTGCCTGCACAGAGACTGGCACAGCATCAGGGATGGCCTGTAACTCAGGTTGTACTGGAGCAGCCACAGTGGGAGTTTCCAGGTGAGCTGTGCGACTCAGGAGCGTTTGTAACGCTATGGCAAACTGATCAATGCGTTGATCTTGCTCACCCAATCTAGAAAAAATATTACCAACAAGTGGATTGACTATATCTTCTGAATTCATGGCCTTCGCCTACTATCAGGAACCATGAATCAGACCGAGACTGAAGTAAAGTTAAATCACACTTGTTTAATAATAATAATAATAATAATAAGGTAAACAGAGTAAGCGTAGTCAAAACAAGCCAGAGTTCAGTAACCAGATCGGGTAGTCAGCCAAGCAAATGTCAGAGAGCCAGAGATAAACGTAGTAGTACAGCAAGCAGGATCAGAAACCAGAAGGAACATCAGCCGAGCAAGTCTTCGACAGGAAGGCAGGAGAAAATCTCTGCGATGTTGACAAAGGTGAAGGCAGAGATCAAGTGAGCTGGATGGCTTTAAGTAGGCAGGACTGACAAGCACAATCAACAACAGCTGGGTAACTGTGGAGAGAGATGGGAGCTGGCAATTAGCCGACAGCTGAGCGGCCAGCTCAGAGAAGGAAGGGCTGAGCCCAGCCCTGACATCCTGACGCACAAGTGGGGCATATACATAGACCCATGTGGCAGCATACAGTCCTGTGGGGTCCTCTAGGAGCCATATCATCCTCCAAACTGCAGACAGGTAACCAAATGCTTTCTCTTCTTTGGAACATACGCAATCTTTGTCATTATACTTCTGTAACTCTGGAACAACATTCAAGGGGAATAACGTTTGTATTCTCCTAATGTTTGTTTGTTGGCAGAACTTATGATTAAGCACAGCTTCAATATGATCTTTAAGCTTCGACACATTCAGAATCTAACAACATCTGTTTATTAAGGAGGTAACTATATATATATATATATATATATATATATATATATATATATATATATATAAATATGACATGTAGCAGTAGTAAATATTATGCAGCAAATCCACAGCATTATATCTAATTTTTCTTCTTATTATTTTTTGATCAGACCGGCAAACGTAAGTGCCGACTCCCAAAATATAGTTCAAATACCTGCAGTGGTTATCATCCAGGATTGTGGCTCCTAGATTTACGATTCAAATCAAATCTCCCATGTAAGCACACCTCATAGTAAAAGCCTCTAACATACAGTAATATATTTTGATAATTTAAATATTATATCAATTTATTCATTATTTACAGGTAATTAGTAGACTTGTGCACAACGGAAAATTTAGTTTAGTTTAGTTTCGTTCATTCGTAAAATACATAATTTCATTCTATTATATTCGTTAGGTTACGTTAATTAGTTTTCAGTTAATTCGTTATTTCTGTAGAGTGTCGATATTCGTTATACTGAATCTCGAATCATGTCGAAATAATATGTTATATCCGCTATCATTTCTTTCGTATTAGTTGAAATTCGATATTTATGTATGTATATATATTTGTGATAATGATTCGTAGTTTGGAAAGTCGTTTGTTTATTGAATCTATTAACACACACAATGACAATATCTCTTCTCCTCTGCTCAAATACAATACAACACCCTTCTCACTCAGTTCTCAGGAATGCACTTTGCCAGTAATCCAACCTCCAGCACAAAATTAATCAGCTGATTGGACTGTAAGATTTACTTTGAGTTGACGATCTTTAACAAACTACCGAATCATGTCGAATTCATTCGCTATAATTTCTTCCGTATTATTTGAAATTCGTTTTTTTGCATCCGAATGTCCGAAAGATGCAAAAGTCGGCCGAATTTCGATTTGCTACGAAACTAATTGCACATGTCCAGTAATTAGACTTTAGGAAAAGACAATACAGTAGTAAGATCAATATCCCCCACTTTGGAGACCCCACCTGGTTTGGAGGTGAATGCTGGGGGTATTTATATTGTGCCCGATGAGTTGCTCTGACGTCACTTCATTCTGAATACACTCTGACCATTCCACAAGTGAACTCAGCTT